>NW_012150163.1:77217-109981 GCF_000956105.1 Propithecus coquereli
CTGTGTATGAGTTATATGCAATTAAATTATCAATATTAATTGTAACAATGAGAACATCAAGTAAGATTTTCATGAACCAATTGTGGGGTTTTGCCCGGGGGCCACCCATCACCGAACACGTGTGCTACAGTGTGGCAGCGTGAGTTGCTCCCAAGATAAAAAGATGTGTGAGTTGTGTGAGTTACATATGCCTCACGAGGCCCTGGTCTCAAAACTAGTGTGAGTTAAATACAACTCACATGGCAGCTAATGTGTTAAAGATGAAACAGAGTCCCCAGTTGAGCAGGCAGTTAGCACTGAATTTCTTTGTACCATCGAATTTCCATTTTTTTCATTTGTACAATGTGTTGATAGCATCATTGATTCCTCATGAAAATAACTATTTCCTACTTGAGGAACCCACTTACAAATAGTGAACTTTCCCCCTCCCTGAAATCCCCCAGATTTGATCCCTACAAAAATGAGCTCAGACCTAGTCACCGATTCATCTACTAGAACTTTCAGTTCCTTGACTGTGTCTGGTACCTGGTATCGTGCATGCACTAGGAAGGACTCGGACAGAGACATAAATAAGAAGGTCCATAGTGAGCTTCCAGTGGGCAGGAATTAGCATAAGAAAGTGTAGCAAGGTGTGAGAACCGCCAGACAGAGAGGGATAAAGTACTCTGGAAATGCCCAAATAGGGCAGTTAATTTTGCCTAGAAGGCAGACAGCTGGAAGAATACCACAAAGAGGAGATATTTTAATTAGATGCTTTAAAAAATGAGTTTAAAAATCCCCATATGGACGAAATGAATTCTAAGCAGAGAAAACAGTGTAATCCATGGAATAGAGATATGAGTTGTTATGGAATCTTAAGAAAACAAGAAACATCCCACTCCAGCTAGTGAAGCAGGTGTTCGAAGTGGGTGGTGGGGAGCTGGAGCAGGGGTGACCGTCAGTGAGGTGACAGTCAGAGAAGACCCCAGCCCGGGTGAAACGCGTCCATATCGTGAAGTCCGGAGCTAGTGAGCTGAGGCTCATGCATCATCTCTACAGTAAACATAGAAATTAATGCACTTGCTGCCCAGAGGTTCAGTAAATTATACTTGGAGATAATTCTTCCTGTATATATGTATATTTAGGTAAGCAAAACCAGACATTCTTAGGCCTATTTTTACCTTTTATTGCCACAGAAGAGCCAACAAACTGTGCATCTCAGTTGCAGCAGTCTTGGTTCATGACTATTTGTGTGCAAATTTCAATACCAGCTTGAAAACCTTGGAATGATTTTGCTATAAATAAAAAGCACATTATACTTTCAGATTCTCCTCAGGGTCTGTTAGTGAGCATTACCTGTGTGTGCAGACTGTGCGAGAAATCTTGGAGGTGACAGAAGAAACGAGAAGACAGCATTCGTGTGTGCACTAGATTCCTATTGACATACACTCTCTATGTATCTATCATTTGATATTATGCTCATACTTTGAAGAAGCAAGAGTTGGATGTTTGTCGGAATCCCATTTGGGTAAAATATAAACAGAGGGGCTCAGTTTTGGTTGAAGCCTTGAATGGTGGGCAGCATTTTAAGAAAGAGAAGTTTGGTTGAGGGGGTTGAATGGAGGCAGGTAGACAGGAAGGGCAAGTCTCAGCAGGGCGGGCTGAAGCAGAGCCTGCCTGCTACCTGTCGTCAAGTTGGGAGTGTTGGGGTGAGGCATGAATATGGGTGATCTTTAAGCATTTCATTCTTCACATTGGTGGTCTCGCACGTTTGACATCTCCCTGTGTTTGGAAGCCCAGGTGACATGTATAACCAGGTTCTGTGAAAGGGGGAAAGAGAGACATCCCTATCGTAATGTTCTCAAGTTTAAGCAGCAATATGAAAATAGAAGGAAAGTAATATTCTTTATTTCTCCCTGCTAAGTAGGGTGTGAAAATTCTAGTATCCTGCCATGCTTCTGCCATACATTAACCACAGATGTGTGGACTCGTCTCAAGGGCAAAGTAGAAACAAGCCTTCCAGCCTCTGAAGCGTAATTGTAATATACATAAAATAGCGACTTCTTTCTAAAGGAACACATTGCGTCCAATTTGAATTAGCTCTGATGACGTTTAGGGAAAAGGATTACTCATGAGAGAGGCTGCTAAACTCCAGAGAGAAAACCTGTCTGTAGCCCCAATATATTCCTTACCTTGATAAGATTCTTTTTTTTTTTTCTTAAATGTTTATCACTATAAAACTCAGAACCCCATCCCACTTCCAGGTGCTATCACTGCTAGTGTGGTTTGAAAATCAATATATCATTTTCTTATGACAAGGGCAGCTTATGTATGTTTGTAGGTACAAGGCAAAGAGAAAGAAAAATCTAGATGTCAGAAAATACAACCAGAGGGTGAAATAGAATTGTCATAAAAAAAAAATCAAGACTAAAAGATTATGGATCACATGCATAGAATTCTTTTTTTTTTTTTTGACTAGCTTTATTGAGAGATAAATATCATACAATAAACTTCACATATGTTAAAGTGAACGAAATAAGAAGCATTGGCATGTTCATATGTCTAGAATCCTGGCCACAGTTGAGATAGTGCACACACGTGTGTCCCCCTGAGTTTCCTCGCCCTGGGGGCTCCCTGAGTGACCCGCGACCTGCTCTCTGCCACTCTGCGTTAGGGAGCGTTTCCTACCACATTAGGGAGATGGTATCATGTGGTATAAATCTCTTCTTCAGGCTTCGTGCGTTATTTCTTCTAATAGGTGTATAACAGTATCTCATTATGGTTTTGTTTGCACCTCCCTAATGAGGGAACGTTGTTGAAAAATCTTTTTATGGACTTATTTGTCTTCCCTATATCTTCTTTGGTGCAGTGTCTGGTCATATCTTTTGTCTGTTGTATAATCCAGATTCTGTTTTGTTTTGCTCCTATTGAATTTTGAGAGTTCTTTATATATTCTGGATACAAGACTGGCAAATAGATGATTGGCAAACATTTTGTCCCGGCCTGTAGCTTTACTTTCTTCTCATTCTCTTAACAGTATCTTTTGACAAATAAAAGTTTTTCATTTTGATCATGTCCAGTTTATCCGGTTGGTTCTCTTATAGATCATGCTTTTGATGGCATACCTAGGACATCTTTGCCTAACACAGGTCAGAAAGGTTTTCTCCTATCTTTTCTTCTACAAGTTTCATCATTTTAGGTTTTATATTTAGATTTATGGTTCACTTTGAGATAATTTTTGTATATCACATAAAGTACAGATTGAAGTTCTTTTTTTTTATGTATAGATGTCCAATTGTTCCAGCATTGTTTCTTAAAAAGACTACCCTTTCTCCATGAAATATTGCAGTAGTAAATAGTAGCACACTTGATATAAATAAGTTCCAAAGTCACCCTTCCCATGTACCTTAGGAATGTCCAGTTACAAGTGTAGTTCTATGGGCCAAACTGGAGGAAAATGGAGACTCCAGTCCACTGGCAAACTGTTGGGCAAACAGTGTCAGCCTGTACCTTAGGAAACTCTTCCATTACAGTAATCGAATTACCTTGGGAAGTCTGTATAAAAAATACTACTGAATGTGGAAAAAAGTAGCACAAGATACCACAGAAGTGACCACACTGGCTTCATCCAGGTGCTAACTAGTCCCGGTTGAAATGATCTTCCTACCTCCAATCACCAAATTCATTGTCCACATTGTTGTTAGGTGCTATTTCTAAAAGATAAATTCTATTATGTCACTCCTTTTTTATTATTTATTAAGAGCTTCAGGTAGGTCCTGCTTCTTCAGAATTCTGAAGGATACTGAATCCCTGGGATTCCTACCACTTCCCAGCAGGACCCTGTGCTCCCATCTCATTCCCCACCTGGGCCTGTCCTTTCATGCCGTGTGCAGGGGCCGTGGCCTCCCAGGTGTGGCCCTTCCCTTTCCCGGTTGGGCAAACACTCACTTATCAAAACCCTCTGTGAAAACATCTCAAGTATTCCCAGTAATAACAGCCTCTCATTACTTTGTGTCACCAGATCAGTTTCTATCTCTAAATAGCATTTTTTATCTCATCATATTGAACAGATGCTCTTCCTCCCCGGTCTGGGGCCCCCACAGGGCAGCGGGGGAGTCTGGTCATGCTTAGATCTGCCATGGCCGGTGTTCAGTCTTGCTTGGAGTAAGAACTCACAACTGTTCATTTAACAAATGAGTACATGATGTAGTACATTTTCGTGTTATCCACACTCATCTGAATTTCCTGGAGTGTGTATTTCTATGCTGAATGTCCGTTGGTGAAGATGACTGGCTTTCAGCTGTGGGAAGTTTTACTCTGCCCCCTTCCAAGGAGCACCTGGCCTCCATGGCCCAGAGCAAGTCTCCCCAAAGGCCTTCGACTTAGATTCATCCTGAAAACATTGCTTTGATCGGGCCTCAGCCTGGCTCGGAAAGCTGCGGGATGACTTCACTCTTTCAAGACGGAGGCCACACTCCCCAGGCAGGGTTTACAAGTCCACTAATAGTGGTCTGCCCTGTCCTCTCCCCACTTAATCTGCTCTTCCCCGTGGAATACGCCTCTTAGTTAAAATACAGCTCTTCCCCCAAATCAGCCTGTCTGTTCCCACCTCCAAACTTTGTGCCTGGAAATTCCCTCAGACTCAAGTAAAATACCCCTTATCCTTTTTAAATTCCAAGTTTCTATGTTTCGGGCCTTGTTTGAGTCTCATCTCTCCGTAAAGACTCCCTTTCTGAGCTTCAGCCTCCTGTGCTCTGCAGTGCCGACTCAACATCTGCCCAGACATTGCTTTATGTTATCCAGTTTGGAGGGATGACTAGATGATGTGTATTTCTGCAAGCCATGGCGGAGCCTGGTGCACCGCAGTGTTCATTCATCAGCGTTGCGATGGCAGTGACCTTGGGTGTGGCGGAGCCTGGTGCGCTGCGGCATTTATTCATCAGCGTCGCGATGGCAGTGACCTTGGGTATGAGGAAGCGTCAAGCACAACACAGATAAAGTTCTAACACAGAGACTGATTGTTTATTCAGAGAAATAAGAGAATCGACAGGCAACAACCAGACCACCGTGTCCTTGAGGCCAGGAAGCACTCCTTACCTCCGAGTGCTCCCCTCCACTGAGCCCTGGCACAGCCAGCTCAGCGTCTGATAGGACGCACAGACGCAGTGGGAACAGCTAGGGAGGAGCCCCGTTCCTCCTTGTGCATATTTCGGTGGAGCAGGTACCTTTTCTCAGAGTACCTGGTCATCAGAGAACATTCCTCATTGTGCTTTTACAAGCAAGAGAAAGCCCAGCTTGGGGAAAACAAACAAAAGGAAGCATTCCATGGAACTCGTCTGCTCTCCTCTCTTGGCTCTTGGACGTCGTAACAAAGGACAGGACAGTCATAGCGGTTCCCCCTGACCCAGTTCAGTCAGCTGTATCTGTTGGCAATGAGGTACTGTAATGAGGCCCTTTTGTCACGTCGATATTTCTATGCCAGGATGCCCATTTGTTCTGAATTAGAATCAATAATGTTCGATTAATATGGATTATGTCACTAAGCAGTTAATTCAGAATGTCATTGCTGTGTAGTGTATCTCTTGACCCAACTGAGCCTCATAGCACCCCCTTAGAGCACCACACCATGGAATGGAAAAGGGCGGGGAGCCTAATCGTGTCACCTCCCAGACCTGGAATGTCATCCCAACAGGAGAGGCATGCGGGGGATGGGCTTCCTCTGGTAGGCAGCAGCCAGGAGCCACCCTCTTTGATGACGTCATTGACTGACACTCTGGGCAGGGAGCAAAACCATTTTGGGTTTTGGGGATGCATTCAGTACTCCAATACTTGCACCAAGGTCTTGGAACACACGCCAGACAGCTGTGGATTTCAAACCTATGGTCATCCTGGAGCCCGGCGCTGGTTGCCGAGGACCCGGCTTTGTGTGTGCATTGCACTGCTCTTCTCTGTGAGCTCCTTCCTCTTCCTTGCACATAGACGGGTTGCTTCGCTGCTGAGCATCTCTCTTTGCCCATCCTGCCTAACTAGTGCAGAGGGGCAGAGAGTGAACTAATGGACCCTCAGGGTAATTCTCACTTCATGTGCTATAAAATTATTGCAGCAGTCCAAGCATTGTACACTCTGTTTAGACAACGAAGAGAAGGCTCCATCTACAAAGTTACAGACTTAGGGAGACAGACCGTAGTCGTGCAAATGTAATATGCGTGTGGACCTCAGAGGCTTCCCAAGGCCTCTCCCCTCTGCTTCGTAACTTGACCTTCCATCTGTAGGCTCAGGAAAGAGGCTTGGCATTAGGGGAAGGCCTGGCCAGGGTTGAGTGGGCGAGACCAGGCCATTTATTTTATTTTCCTGTTCTTCTGAATCCACAGCCCCTTTCTCTAGCTTTCCCTGATACAGCCCTTGAACACAGCCTCGGTTTCTGTAGGTCCTCATCGTGGCCCTCCAAATCCTTGTTGCATACGTCCACTCGGACCATTAGGTTACTCGGGAGTTTTCCTAGGATTTTCCTGAATCAGGAAAGACCTGGTGGGAGGCAGCAGCAGGTTCCCTTGAGGTTCCCTCACCAACGTTTAGAGAAGGCTCTTGGCCATTTGCAGCCTTTTTGGCCCTGGAGACTGTATAGGATAGGTGTGCATTTGTTACCTGAGTATCCGAGTCACTCCTATGTTATTGTCCATCCTCTTCCAGTGTGTGCTGTTAGTAAAACAGACATCAGTATCTACGTCATTCCATCAGGGGATTTTTATACCCTATTAAGTAGGTAGGACTCATTTGGTGGAGGACGAACAAATGATTCGCTTCAGGGACTTTGGACAAAGCTAACTGGCAACAGAGTTAGAACTACATATTTCATTCGTGTGTTTATCCATCCTTTAGGTATTTATGAAGAATTCGCATATGAGCCTAGCACTGAGTTAGTGATGGAAAAATTAACCTGATGGCGTCTCTGCCCTTAGCTGCCTCTTTTGAGAAGCTCTCCTGACCGTCAGTGCAGAGCCCTTCCCGACACGCCCGCACCTGCCGTCTGCAGGCCGGGGGCTCAGCAGTGCCCGCGCTGTGGGCTGCACGAGGGAATCGCCTGGGGCTATTAAGAAGGAATAGAAAGAATCCCGATTCAAAATCAAACATGCACACATGCTTACAGGTTACACAGCACAGATTCTTGTTTAATCCCTCCAGGGTGCGGCCTGGGCTGTGGGATCTTCAAAGGCCCCCACGTGATTCTAATGGCAAGGATGAGAACCGCTGGAGTGGAGGTAGGAGAGACCTGAGTCTGGAATAACCACTTGAGAAAAAGGTCTGAGAGGCATTCGCTAGTACAAGTGCTAAAGGTCAATGCCAAATCTACCCAGGCCATTCTTGCCCACTTGTGTCTAAGAAAAGCTCAAAACAAGTGGGTTCTAGTGATTTCTGTCTCATATGAGAACTCTTAAGAGAAACTCATTAGGGCTCTTGAATTAGGTTGTAAATATCATCTATTTTTCCTCATGAGTTTTCTTTGGAAGAATAGAAAATGATTTAAAGAAAACCAAAGCTGTACTATTATTTTAGCACATGGGAAATGCAAGGTTGCAAACGTTTGACACTTGGACCATTCGCCCCACCTTGACGTTGGCTGTGAAGCTCTGTATTAATTGAACAAATGCCGTGGAAGGAAGCAAAACTTCCTGATCTCCTCTGTGATGGTCTTTGATATAAGACAGTTATAGTCTTATATCAAAGGAAACCAGTTCTTAGAATTGGTTTCCTTTTTTTTTTTTTTTTTTTGAATTTTGTGGCCTTCCCAACATCTAGAATCCCTTTGAAATTAACAAAGAAAGCTGAGGATGTGGCGGAACTTCTCCAGCTGGATCCTCTGACACGGTCAAATTTCATAATCAGCAGGAAAAAGACAAACTTGAATTATATAGTTGCAGGTGGTGGGGAGAGGATTTCCCTTCTAAAGTGAATGTTTCCAGGCAATGGAAGATGTTGAAGGCTGGTCAAGACTGACTAAAACATCCATCCTGCACATTTAGATCGTAGATTCCGAGAGCCCTTCACCCACGTGGGTAGAAAGGTACCGGGCCGCAGGTCGCAGGGGGACACGTCGAGGCTGGCTTCGCGGAGCAGCATCCGTCATCTGTGCTCTCACCAGGCCACATGTGAGATGTGGCTGGAGGCGGGTCAATGGGGAACAGGGACTCCACGAAGGGTAATTAGTAACTCCATGTGTCGTGGTTCTGCATAAGTGGGACTTATGTTATATTCAAAAGAGCTTTTGAACTCAGAAAAATCTAAACTCATGTCCCAGTGCCATCGCTTAACAACCATGAGATCTTAGTTAAGTTACTCCCGGGTCTGTATTTTGTTAAATCGTTACAGTGATCCTTGGGTTACAGAGCTGCTTTGGAGATTAAACAAGACCATGCAGCTCAAACACTGGGTAAATACTAATTTCTGTTAAATTAAGACGTTTTCATCCTCTGTAGTTAGTATCACCTGGGAGTCGGACTAAGACTAGTTTTCCTGGAGAAAGTTTTGGGAGGTTTCAATAAGTCAACAGTGTGAGGGGTTTGGAAGTGACAAGGCACCACAGGACATGCTTGCACACTCCTCAGTGTTCCTGGCTGAGCACCGGGTGTGTTCAGGGATGAAGGCTGATGGGATCGTCCCCATCCTCAGAGCATGCGCGGCCGGTTAAGAGTACGGCACACGCACAGACGGATTTATCGGAACAGAGAGTGCCATTGAGAAGTAGAACAGTGAGGACAGGAGATGGGGAGGATGGTAGGTGACCATCCTCTCAGGGCAGCGATAACCACCCTGAGCACATGCAAGCCTTTGTGTGGAACACACACTGTAACTTCACCGTGGTTCATAGTAACCACGATTGCCAGCCTTCCCCGCCCCAAGTCCCTGCCACCCGGCACGTGGCAGTTCCCTGGACAGGACGTGATCTCTCTCCTCCATCCCCTGCACCTCCCCATGCTGGTCCCTCTGGGATCACTCACCTTCGGAGTTCAGCACCGGTCATCACTTCTCTGCATAGGCTCCTGTGCAGCCAGCGCCCTCTGCTCCCAGAGATCCGGTCCAGCCAGTGCCGTTAGTCTACGTCCGCTCTGTTCCCTGAGCCTTCCCCGTAAAGCACCCCTTCCACAGAAGGGCACAGTGTTTTACGTTTGCCTCCTTCCATACGTGGGGCTTCCGGAGAGCAGGTAACAGGTCTAATTTTGTCTCTGTGTCCCCAAAGCTTAGCACAGAGCTGGACCGTATCAGGCCTCTACTTCCAAACACCAACTGACACGCACACACACGCACACAGGCATGCACACGTGCCTGAGCTTCTTCCCTACGGGGGACAGAAACAAGGGTTTGACACCATAGATCATGAAGACTGGCAATAAGGACATTAAAGTCAGATAAATGTGGGTTCAAGTTCTGATTTTGCCATTTATGAGGTGATGACCTTGAATGAACTACTTAAGTTTTTCCCCCTCACTTGAAAATGAGAGGAATAATAACCATAATAATACATTTGTGAGAGTAGTTAAATATGGAAATGAGCTCACGTCGGCTCATGCCTCGTGTGTGAGATCCGCAGCTGGCAGTTAGAGCGTGGTTGCTGCTGCTGCGCCGACATTGGAGAGGCACGGACACAAGCAGATGGTGGCACACGGAGGGAATTGTTGGGTCACCCAGGCCCAAAGTCACGTCACTGAAGGAAAGGTTTCCTGGGTCTGAATTGCCCATTATTCTCTCAGCACCAGGGCAGAACCACCGCCCAGAGTTGCGACATCGGCAGGTGGCGTGCTGCGGCCTTGCCCTGGTGGGTCATTTTTCAGCCTCCTGAGCTCTGCTCAGAACTCCTGAGCGCTGGGGCCGGGCTCTGCTCAGCCGCCAGATCATGTGGCGGCCCTCAGGGTGTGCAGCCAAAGACCACTGCAGCGAGGGGCCTGACAAGGACAGACAGATGCACCGAGCATGGTAAAAAACAATTGACAAATCCAGATAAAGATGTACGACGTGTGTGTGAGTGCCGGGGCCAGAGGAGGATGGACGGGAAATAGCAGGACTCGGGTGCTAGGAAGGAATCAGACTGTTGGGAACAGACCGCGCCGCTCTGACCCTCCGGTCCGGGCGCGCTGGGGGAGGCCCCGGCTGCAGAAACAGGCGGCCGCTCCTCACGCAGCTCCACACCTGCGGCCACCTGGCCCGCGCCGAGTCCCGCTGGCCGGCTTCACCGCGGTGCCCTACATTATAGGAAAACAGAGGGAGTAATAGCTACGTTTGTGTTTTTATGAAAATGATGCAGTTTATGGAAAGGGCCCGTTTAATAGAAGTGCTCAATAAATAGTTGCTATTCTTGTGAGTGAGCCCACGGCAGAGCCGCTGTGACGATGTTCAAAGGACAGGTTCCCTCCCTTCCGGAGCTCTCATCCCAGAAAATGAGCCCTGAGAAGATACCCATTTTCCTTGGGAAGCCTGTTTCTCCTTAGCTTGCATGCACTGACCTGCCTGGCCACCCGTGGGCCTGGCCCCCTGGGCAGGCGTGGGTGGCGTCTGGGAACAACGTCGGTTCTCTCAGTGTCAGGCGTGGAGTGGCACGGCTTTGGTCCCCGTCTACACCAGTCCACTGCAGGGATGATGCCCCTGGAAAGTTGAATGGCGATTGCTTCAAATGGGCCGAATAAGCGTGAGCCAGGCACCCAACAGTTCCCACAGCCGCCAGCTCGCGCATCTCCTCGCTGGGAGGTGAGGGCGTTTTCATCTCGCTCTCTGGGTAGCAGTAGGCCAGGCACTCGGGACCTGTGCTTACCTTCTGGCCGTCACAGAATGGGAGCAGTGTGCCCTGCCCAGAGTGGCACTGGGGAGAATTCACTAGTCACTGACTCAAGGGTGCTTCCAACTCAAGGAGGGCTCGTCATCATCGTCATTAACCTCCCCTCCCCCGTGTGAACAAATGACAGACCCAGTGGGCTTGGCAGAAGGGACACTGCTTGGACCTGAGAGCTCAGGTTTCCCAGGCAGACGAGAGACCACATGGCTGTTGACACCCTCGTGGCAGGTCGTGGTCACGGTTATGTGTGTGGTTCGTGGGGAGTGTATTAGTGTATTCCTTTTCCGTAGCATGATTTGTTCTGGAGGAGAGCTCATACCTTGTCTGGAAGCAGAGGAACCCAGGAATCTGGTTTTATATCTCCTCCTAACCAGCTCGGTGACCATGTATGTGTTCGTACCATCTCTATGTCTGTATTCATTGCCTGGAGCTGTTAATACATCCAGACATAGCCATTGTTTAATCACAGACTGAATATGCATGAGTCACTCTTCCCCACGCTGAACTCAGCTTTACGTCCGTGACAGGCATTGGATGATGGTTGAGATCACAGGCTGCTGTAATCTTTGCATTTTGATACACAACCTTTCCCAGCGCCTCTCCGGTACAACCACTGGTCCTTCATTAATCGTCACTGATATAATGTTTCTCCAAGTGTTTATGCCTCCATTTTAGAGAACAACTGCAATGTGTTTTGTTTTCCTTTTTTAGAAGTTAAGTTTTGTGTTTTGAGATAATCACAGATGCACATGCATTTGTGAGAAGTGACACAGAGAGATCCTTGTGCTCTTTACGCAGCACCCTCTGCAGTAATGCCCTGCAGAACCAGAGAGCAGTGTTGCCACCAGGACGCTGGCGCTGAGGGGTCAAGATACAGGACGTTTCCCTCCTCACACCGACCTTCCCGCAGCCCTTTCGTAGCCACACCCGCTTCCCTGCCACCTCCACCCCTCCTTAACCCGGGCCACCATCAACCTGTTCTCATTTCTACGATTTTGTCATTGCCTGTAGTTGTGCAAGTGGAGCTGCGCAGTGCGTCACCTTGTGAGGTTGGCTTTTTCAGCTCCACGTATTTCTGTGGAGATTGTTTATATACACTGACAGGGTTTGAATCTCGGAGGAATCCCAAGTGTGAAATCCTGGAGTCAGACCCAACGGTGTCAGTGCCAGACGGCGCAGGGGCTGGCGGCTCAGGGAGGTCTTGCAGGTCATCAGTGGTGTGGCTGGAGCTGAAAGTGGAAGGACCCCGTGTCAGGGCCCAGAGCCCCTCTGTCACGAAGTCTCTCCTGCAGCTGAGACAGCACCGACCTCTCTCATGTCACCAAAACTAGAATTGTAAGACTGTTACTGACAGCCCCAAAGGGGTCCCCAGTCACCACCTGCCTTCGTGGCACCGAGACAGCCGGGGCCTCTGTCGGGCGAGTGCAAGAGCGTGCACACGTGGCGCGTGCTGATGCTGCCCAACCTGCCCTTGCCATGGGCCAGCGCAGCTCCGTGACGCAACCCAAGCCATCTCCCTGATTCCTGAGAGCTCCACCGGAAACGTTTGGAATGAAGCTTCTTAAGGAAGCAGCCAAGGGGCTTACATTCCACACACAAATATGACATCTTCTCTGCCTCCGTCGCTCTGATTAAGGTCCCAGTTCTCAGCGGGCCACTCTGTCTCTTCTCTCCTTCTCCTCTTCCCTCAAAGAGTATTCCAGCCCACACCGACCAGCCTCGAGGGCCTTCAGGTCTCTCTCTATCCCTGTTCCCTGCACCTCCACACACCCTTGCATAAAATGGTGACCCCCGTGATGTCTCTGAGCCTGGCGTCACCCCTTCCCTGGGACCTACAGCACAAGCCACCCAGAGGCATGGCTGGCCCTAGAAAGCAAGGAGGGGACAAGCCTTAAATACTTGTGCTGGAGTATGTTCCTGTCCCAGACACACTGCTAACTGGGCTCGTAACAGCCTGCAAGGTGACCTTTCCACGTATGTCAGACAGTTTCCCAGTGTCCAAACCAGCATGTCTAGGTCAGCAGCCCTTTCTTCCCTCTGACCCTCACCTAGCCTGGCCCCACCAGTCCATTCAGACAATAACACGGAGATTTTATACAGTCAGCCATGTTTTCAGTACATTCTCTTTTCTCATCAATGTATTAGAAATCATTGAAATGACCTAGAAAAACATGTCTGTGGTCAGGGGTTGTACTTTAGCGTGATGGGAATGCTTTGGAACTAGATACAAGTGGTGGCTGCACAACATTGTCACTGTGCCAAATGCCACTGAATTGTTCGCTTTACCGTGGTCAATGTTAGGGAAATCTCACTCGAATAAATTATTTGTTTAAAAATGGATATGATGTCACTTCAAAGGTGAAGCAGACACAGGGTGTGGATAGAGCATTTGTGAATATGTCCCAGGAAAAGCTTAGAGGAGCCAATCAGTGAGGACAGCAGAGGCCATGGGGACGCTCTTGGACACTTACCCTGAAATGGCACCTAGCTAGAGATGCAAAAGTGGGGCTTTGTGTGTGCTGATTTGGAGAATTATATGGGGAAATATCAAGATGAAAATCTGAAATATGTCATCGGCAAAGCAACATTAACACACCCACTTAGCACATATGTAAAAGTTCCAGTGATTACCTGGTATTTCAAAATCCGAGGATTAATACAAGTAACTCAATATAACTGTGAAAATCCAATCGAATGCACTTCCTGACATTTTGAATTTGCAATTGTAATGTCATCTGTTTCCATGTAGTAAAAGGGCGTAGTATTTGGAGGATGTACATTTTACTTTTAGATGTCATATATTAATAGTATATTTATCAATTTACATGATTTTTTAAAAAACACCATCTAGCATTAACAGCAAATACATACAAATGTTGTACGTAATGCAAACATATTCAGTGCAGCTGAATCCGACCCCTCCACCTGCTCAACTCCACGCCTGTTCACAGACCCCTGAGGATAAAGAGTATCGCCCACTAAGGCTGCATTGCAGCCTTATTCCCTGAAGAGGAAAGCCTCCGAACTTTGGATCACAGGAATTTGTAATTTGCAATAAATCAGTTACAGGTTGATTTTTACTCTAGCTGCAAAACAAGTTTGTTTTTAAACAAACCTGCTGCAATGTATGGTGTTAGACCCAGAATAGAACTTCTAATACACACTCTCATTGCATAAATGAAGAAACAGAACCCAGATAATCTTTTTTTGAGTGGGAATTTGAAGAAAAATTACTTTTTTAAAAGTAACCTCTATTTTTAAGAGCATATATATTCTGGTTTTTACATGTAATTGAATACTTCTCATTACATATCATTTTTGTTTTTTATTCTAGTGGTATGTTGCAGGAAACAGGCATTAGTTAATGGTTCCTTATTATTTAAAAAAGAAAAGAAAAATAAACCAACCAGCCCCATAAGCATTTGCTAAGGAGTCAGAGCAAGCCTCGATTTCTGACAGTTGCCTAGGGAAAAAAGAGGCCCTGTGATTAAAACCACATCCCAGCATCAAAAGCTTTGACTACTGGAATGCCCCGTGGCATTTACAGGGATCCAGAAATGGAGGCTTTAAAAATTATTATCAGGTAAGAGTTGGCTAGAGAAAATGAAGCATTTCCTTGGCCAAAAATAGAGCTGAACTCTGCTCATTACCGCGGCCAACAGTATGCAACATTATGTATTCCCCCCAGCACTCGAAGAGCCCCACATAACCAAAGATGTCCAGGGTTTTGCAAGATCCAGCTAGCTCGGCTGATGCATCCCATCTGGAGCGTGCGATGCGCTGTTTATCACTGCTCTAGTCGTGTTCCACTCTGCTCAATGTAATAAATATTAAGCAAGTGCTATATACTTACATAATTTGCAGAATTGATCTGCTGACTTAAAAGCTTGACTCCCCAACAAAGGAAAATGGAGTGCTTTGTGCAAAGGTTAAATGCACAGTTTAATTGGCAATTGTGCATTAGAAACCTATTGTAAAATGATCACAGTTTTGAGGGGACGCTCCAGATAGCACGGTCAGGGAAATAAGTTTTGATTTTTGGCATTAAAAAATCAGGTCCTGGAATTGAAGTACAAAAAAAAGGTAAAAAAAACAAAAATGGGGCAGCCTCCGTCTGGATGTCTGTCTCAACCAGAATGTAATTTTCTTCCTCCTACACTCTTCCTCCTAACTCAGAATTTAGAACATATTAAATATGCAAGCTTAAAAGATTCTTTCCTTGCCTAAATAATTTATCCAAATCTAGCAAACTGTTAAATATCAGAAAAATGCATGCACACACACAATCTTGGATATTTGGGTTATTTACCCTTGAAGTTGCAGGATGCGGCAATGTAGCAAAGTCTTATGAAACTAATTTGGACAGAGTAAGCGTTTTACAACAATAATTTCCCAAAACATATTTAAGAAAAATGCTTAGCAGGAAGTTAAGGTTGTCAAGGCCCCCCCAGTGGAGACAAAATGAAATGTCCAGTGTGTTGTCCAAAGAGGGTGCAGACAGAGAATCAGACGTCTTGCTTCAGGTGATAAAGAGAGGTCGGAGATGTGTGAGGTCCCCAGAGAGAACGGTTGGACTTCAGGGACCTGCTCCCTTCCATACAAAAGTTGTGAAAATAGTGAAAAATACGTGTCATTTCAGCATATTCCATGGTTCTCTAGTGCCTGCCAGAACAATTGCCACTGAGGCCCTACATTCACAAAAGGCTACCCACGTTTTCCTGTTTGCAAAACTCAGCCTCTGCGGCATTCCTTCTGCCTCTGATTATCATGGGAGAGTTTATAAATGGGTGGTGGCATCTCTAGTGGAAGATTAAAATCTCATAGTAATTCCCAGGAATTGTGAAGTTGAGACAAGAAAACCCTGCTTTAGATCTGATTGAAAAGGATCCAGTGATCCAAACTGTACTTAGTTTTCCATCCTCATAAAACAATCTCTCAAGTCTAGAGAAGCCCAGCTGCCCCATGAATTATGATCACCGGTTTCCCACAGTGAGTTCAGAGATTGCTTTTTACTTCTTGACTGCTGTGAAAAGCCCGGTCAGGAATCCACAATGTGCATCCATCATCACTGTGATGCTAATGGCTGCAATTGGTTCTAGGATGGAAATATTAACATTGCATTTCTCATTTCTTCTTGCCAAAGGGAGGGAGGAGACAGTCAAATGGCATTGACCATTGGCAGCTGATTGAAAACACAACAAATGTGCACTCAGACCCCAGTGCCTGCATCCCTAATGTAGCAGGACTTCGGGGAGGGGCTGGCCAGCAAGGAGGCTGCAGAATGCTGCAGAAAGTGCCTCCAGCCTCAAACTGTGCTCTCTAGTTTGGTTGACAAAACCTCTCCTTATTCCCAATTTTAAACCAAATGATGGCAAAGAGGAGTCCTTTGTTGGAAGGAAGGGATTCATTAAAGGAAAACAGGTGTTGCATCAGTGCTAAGCACTAAGCACAGCCTCATTGTTCCAGCCCGGGGAGAAAGAAGGTGTGTGGTTCTCCAAAGCTCTTTCTGTGGAGGCTCTGCAGGTAATGACAGTGGGCGTCAACGTCCCCAGGTGCTTCAGGGCTCTTCCTTCAGCAAACCTATCTTTTCCGTGGCCTGCCATGGTGCCGAAATTCTATCACCCAACACTCCGCTAGAGACGAGCTGGAGTCTGGGGCCGGTTGCGGAACAGAGTGCTGGCTACACTGCTCATGGCTGGGCGACTTGCGGCAAATTGTGAAATGGCAACAACTGTGGTACCTTCCTCATAATGATGTTGGGAGGACTGTACGAGTTAATACCTGTAAAGAACTTAACACCTTAACATGCAGTAAAATTACTTATTATTTAACCTCAGAGTGCTGTCTGGGAACTGGAAGACACAGTCAGCAAAAAGTAGCTCCCATGAATCAGTTAATTAGTTAATTAAGTCACCTCCAGGCCCCTGCATGAGCCCTGCAGGTGTGGACAAAGGCCCATGGGGCAGAGGAGGGGGTAAGAGAAGGCGGAGACTGGGGATCTGCAGGGGTCCAGTCTGGGTGCAACAGGGATTTCTCATTGGCCTGAGTTCCTAGAAAGGGCAAGTTATCTGTGAGGGAGAGGAGGAGCATTACAGTGGTAATTGTGCAAAAAAGCAGCAGCAGTGACCATTAGGTGCCGGGGACAGTGCTAACCACGTTGTTTATTTATATCATCCAATCTGAACCTAGAACGATTTTATAAGATAGGTATTGTCCCATTTTATGGATACAGAAACAGGCTCGGAGCTAACGGAGCGTGGAGCTGGGGTCTGAACTGTTGCCCAAACATGGGTCCATTTGCATTTCAGCCGAGCTCTTCCTCCCACCTGTCGCGGGCCAGATGAGCTGCGGGACTCAGCTCTGCAGACGCCCAGAGGCTCCTGTTACTGCCTCTTCTTGTTTGCACTCAGCCTGTCTCAGTGTAGCAGAACCCTGGAGCCCAGCTCCTCCCTGCCCCTGGAGTGGAACCTGCTGTCATACTGACCCGGCTCCAGATGGAGCTGGTCCAGGCGTGGGTGCGTGAGGAGGAGGACCTGCCCCCGGATGTCATGAGCAGCAGGGAATCGCCCTCACCCCCCTCTGCATTCCTCTGTGACCCCTTTGCTGTGGAGGGAGGAGAGGGAAGTTTTCCCAGCTGGTGTGGTTTGCGTCATGCCGGAGAGTGGGGCCTGCTCTTTAGAAACTAACCGTTGGCCTGGGGGGCTTCGCTGACTCTTCCCCGCACCTGGGAAGAAATGTGCGCCCATGCTGCTCTTTCAGGGCCTGATTTTTGTCCTCCTCTGCACCTATGAAAACAAAAGGCTGGTCTGCGGTAACCTTTCATCAGAGGACCCCTGGCTCTCTCTGAGGGCCCCGTTACCAAACCTCTGTCCAAGCCTAGCCCTGGGCAGATCCCCTCTGCGTCTGCCATGGAGGTGACCAGCTCCCTGCACTCTCCGGAATCCACGCTGGCGGAGCCTCGTCTGAGCCTTCCACGCTGAAGCTGAACCTCCATTTATGAATCCCCTGGAATTGCCGGGAAGGAGTAATGTCACTGAGCCCATCCGTGGGCTTGGCGCAGAGCTCCGCCCTTTCCTCCCTGGGCTCGGTTCCCTTCACCTTACCTGGGCAGGTGTGCTCACCTCACAGGTGCGGGAGCCAGGCCCAGTCGGGTGGGCAGCTCTCACCTCACAGGGCGAATGAGTGCTGCACGTCCAAGTCAGAAACCGCCACTTCCCCGTGATGCCTGTTCTCTATGCAGAGAACTCCAATTTACGGAACCTTTAATGAGTCTCGTTGTATTCCCGTCACCACATGCTCCAGAACACACCAATTTTCCCATTTTAGGACAGTTTCCTCAGGCTGTTTCTACTTCTCACACCCTAAAAGAAATACCAAATGCATTACTCATATCATTGCAATATTCCCTAAGAAAATAAAGACATCCAGCTTGTAGGAATTGTGGGGAGATAAATGAAAAATGGATGAGGCTTCAGATCACTCACAAAGCAAGGACTCTGCTTGCCTTAAATAATTCATGTCAACAATTCCAACCTGACCACCTTTTCTTCCATTATTAAAGCAATCCCAGGAAAGAGCGGGTGACTCGTGCCTCTGGGTCCTTCAGCCCTAAAGACAGGGACACGTGAGGCTTTGGGACCAAGGACCAAGGATGGGCAGAGAGCGTGAGAGCAATCTGGTCTCAGAGCTGGGAGATCAACAACTGGACAAACATTTCTTGATCACCTGTTGTGTGAACATAAAGGAAAGCTCTATGCATTTACGTATTGAAAAGGTTAATTGTTGAGGGCCTAC
The DNA here is from genome assembly GCF_000956105.1 of Propithecus coquereli. Lineage (NCBI taxonomy): Eukaryota > Metazoa > Chordata > Mammalia > Primates > Indriidae > Propithecus > Propithecus coquereli. The sequence continues at coordinate 95,813 of NW_012150163.1, forward strand.
TACATAAGGTCCTTGACAGTCACAGCCAGCGAGGAGAGAACACACTTGATAACGCAAGATGGCAGGTACCGTAACAGAGGAGCAGAACAGACACTGCAGAGCATCCTCGTCCGGGACACACCTCTGAGCTGACTTCCCAAGGACAACTTTAGCCCCGGGACAAGAAGGAGATTCAAGCAAGCATTCTACAAAAACACACAGTGAGCAAAGACATCGGAGCACATCATGTTGGAGGGGAAAAGGGCAAAAGCAGATATCAGTGTGTGCAAAGAATCCACAGCAGCTCAGAGCCACGCCCTCGGCAGGTAAGGGGACGGAGCCCGCGCTGAAGAGCAGGTGCAGGTCCAGCCGGTGCACGGGGCCCCACGGAGCCTGGTTCCAGACACAGTCCAGATTCGCAGCTTCGGAAATGGAGCTGCCTTGGTCAGGGTTGAGGTGACACAGGGTCAGGGGAGGAGAATTTGCAAGTGGGAATTCAATATTTTTATCGAGGAATGACAGTGGAAATCGCTTGACATATATGGAAACATAAATCACACAGCAGTTCCTGCAGGAGTCTCAGGTAATGAAGGCTGCAGCCCATTGTTCCTCCGCCCTTGAATCAAAGCCTGTTCCAAAGTCGGTGCCTGTTCTTTTCATTCTGCGTCACCGCAGTGAGCATTCAGCGAGGAATTGCTGTGCAAACAAAGCGCTCCAAGTGCAAGGGGACGCAAAAGAACCCAACCACTCAACCTCATCACTGCCCTCAGAAATGTGCCTGTAAGAAGCCATCCTCACAGAACTGGAAGAGCCATTGGACCCTCTATTTACAGATGCTCGAATGCAAAATGACTCAAGGGTCTGCCTTCCCCACTCTGAAGCCTGTGATCTCTCCCAGGACTGTCTGTGAGACTAGCAGGAGCCGAGGGGCATAAGGGCAGGACCACAGCCTCAAACCAAGGAGCAATCGCCAAGACTTAAAATTAGACCAGCTGCATTTGCCTGACTGCTCTGCCCCTCACCCTGTTTGTCTGCACAGCTGTGTGTGCCGAGTGGCACTGTCAGATACTAAGGTTTGAAACCCCCAGTGACTGACACCACGCCCTCCCCTCTGGTTGGATTGAACCTATTGAACTCATAGGAGGAGGCTGAGGGGTGCCCTTCACGCACTCCTGGGAGACAAATGCAGTTGGTAGGTGACAAGACAACATGAACGTGACCAGGGAGGAGGCTCTGGGAAACCGCAGAGACAGACATGAGGCACCGACGTCCCAGCCAGCAGGCTTCACTTCCAGACAGAAGCTTCTCTCCTCCCTCCTCACAGGGAACACGGGGGCGAGCAGGTGGGAAGATGGTCTTTGCAATTTACTGACGTCCTCCTTGTCCACCAGCTCCACCATGCCTCTAAGTGGCAGTTCTTGGGAAACACGAAGCCCCCAAGGACAGTTGGCTGGACACTCTCAAAGCTTTGCAGGCACAACCACTAATGAGGAACAAAGTCACTGTTTATTTGAAATGGTGACACAGCCCTCAGAGGCTATCAGCACACTTAACACATTTCAAATATGTGTTTAAGTTCAAAATGACAGGGATTTCAAGACCAAAGTCTCTCTGAAAATTCCAGCAACCCGATTTATCCACCAAAGCATTAAGCCAGCATCTATTTTACATCAGACCATTTGAAGTGGAGATTTGAGAAATGTGCTCTTTTTGTAGGGCCTCCAGAAAAAGGCAGTGTGCTCCCGAATTCTCACGACCTCTGAGAACTTTGCTGCCGAGCCTTCGCCAGCCCCAGCTCGCGGCTGGGCACGTGGCAGGTGCTCACGGGTGTGTTAACTGAAAGACGACGGATGATCAACCAATGGCCACTTTGGTGTGTAGGGGTTAGAGTGAGACACACCTGGGCTCACATACCAGCCTGTCTACTTCTGATTGCCACTGTGACCAAATTACTTTAGCTCCCTGAGTTTCTGTTTGCTCATCTGTTGCTAAGGATAAAAGCATGTATCCTAGTGTTGTCGTCAGGCTCCAAGAGCCATTTCCTGGTATACAGAAGCAGCTTAATAACAGTCGGCCCCACCAGTGGCCTCTACGCTTTGAGGGGACACAAGGAGACTGGGGTGTATCGTGCAGACGAGTAGAACCCGGAGGCGGTTGGGAGGCGGATGGCAGATGAGCGGTTTTGGAAGTTAAACAAAACCAAGAACGCTAAGACCACAGTCCCTTTCCCCGAAGCCAGGTCTGGTCTTCACAGTCGAAGGGAAGAAACAGACTTTGTCCCAATGGGTTGAAGCAGGAGCCGCTCCTCACCTTCCCCGCAGCCCCGCCACTCTAACGTGTGCTCTGTGGACAGCGTCTGACGTCTCCTGAGAGCTCCGGACACGCGGCACCCAGCGCCCCGCCCAGGCAGGAGTCGCATCTACATTTTAATGAGATCCCCAATAGTTCATTTGTACTTTGAAAAGAGGCACTGGCCTAGAGCACCTCACCCCTCTCTGGGTTCCTGGCTTCATAGATTGATTAATTCTCCCCAGCCTAGGAGGGTAAGGGACCCTGTGGAGAATTTTCTGAATATTAGGCTGAATTCTTCAACCAGCCATCAAAGTAACAGAATAGATCTGCTTAGTCTACCTACAGCTTTTTTTTAAGGGACAGCAAAGGGTCACAGCCATGGGCCCGGTGAGCGGATGCGTTTCCTGGTCTTTCCCGTCCTCCCACAGAAGTTTTGAGGGTCTGAAGGGACAAGCCCGGCTGGCAGCCTGGGACCCCGTGGGGCTGTCAGGTGCCCGGCTAGTGCAGTGAGGAGGAGAACCCAAAGCTCAAAGCTCTGGGGAAGAAGCGAAAGGGTGAGACTCTGGGGCTTTGCCCCCCACAGACATGCCCAGGGACCCTCTCCAGCCTCAGTGTTGGCAACTACAGATCTCACCGCAGGGTCCCTGCAAGAGCCCCTTCTCGGACAGCAGTAGACAGCGACTCTTGTTTGGGAATACAGAATCAAGATTATTGCCATATACGGATGATAAGGGAGGGTTAGGAAGGAGTGAGGCCCAGGAATCGGGTTCACACTTGGTCCAGGGACTGCAGTGAGGCCTTCAGAGCTCCCAGCTTTGGGGAGGGATAAAGGACTGGGTGGCCTGGGGCACAAAGATTCCTACATGTCCATGGTCATCCGTAAGGAGGAGGAAACGTTTATGATCACCCCCTCTTTTAAAAAAGGGCGGAGGAGGCTCCCTCTCCAATTACAGAACAGCTGACGTCTGTCTCCTTGCCGGCGGGTCAGTACATGGTTTCCCCAGGGTCCGCGTCCCAGGAGAGAGGGAGCGGGTCTCACTCACAGGAACCGCCCTACACATGGCTGTGTCCTTGCGCAAAGTGGACTTTACAATCTTGTTATTGTTTTAGATGAGTTCGAGGTTTTATGCTACTGTTTTTTCCAAATTACAGACCTCACGTATGTGTAAAAGGTTAAATTCAGTCTGATGTAGCGATTTAACCATGGAAGTGAAACCTCTCTGAAAGAGAAAAAAGAAAAAGGTCCCAGGAAACAGCTGGAAAAGTGAGATTTATTTTACTTCTAATTGGATATTCCACATCTAGGCAATTTCACTTCCCACAAAAGGTGAGTAAAACACCTTACTTTGTCGGGTTTTAAACAAAAGCCCCCACCCAAAGGAAACTGAATTAAAAAAAAAAGAAAGCACCTAAATTAGGCAGTGGTAGATGCTCCACAGAATACTTGCTGGCGCCGGCAGGAAGGTAAACGGAGAGAGGAGGGTGGTTACCCCGTCACGAGGATGGTTTGAGGGTTCGCACTTGTTTTCATCAGGGCGCCAACGCAGGGTTACTTCACGTAGCAAACACGTGGAGCTCTAACTTGACGCCCAGAACTAGTTAGGTGAGAATGGTCCTTGGGACTTTCAAATGTTGGTTTGCGTGGAATTATTACTAATTATTTGATCTACACAAAAAGGATGGAACAGAAACTCAAATTTAAAGTATTAAGAGCTTTCATCAACTGCAAAGAACATGTTTCTGAGATGCTATTGTGTACGTGGGACAACAAAATTCTGTTTATGGGCATTGGAATTATACTGAGTTATTTAGGAGGTAGGATAGACCTGTTCTTAACAAAATTACATTTTCCAAAAGAAAATAAAAGCCCGTAAGCTATAAACAGACATATTTTTGTGAGAAGAAAAAAAGAGCGTGTCCTTAGCTAACTCTCACTCATCCAGGCCGCTGTCACCGAGAAGATGCCTGTTAAGGGAACGCAGAGGTGATGCCAAACCCTCCACAAGGCTGAGGGCCCACCACGTCCCTTCCTCGCTCTGACGGGGCACCAGAGTAGTCCCTCATCAGCTCTGTCTTCTGCCCAGCTCAGGCTTGAGCAGCTGAAGAGCCGTGGCCACAAAGGAGGACGAGACAGGAGGGGAGGGTCCTCCACGCTGCGGAGCGCGGCCCCTCCTGGCGTCAGGGCTGAGGACCAGCGCACACGGGCTCCACACAGAGCTGGGGCCGCTGGGCAGGAATGCCTTAGTTGTGATCCCACATCCTCACTCGGGGCAGTTTACTGTGTGCGAAAGCTTAGTTCAGCGTCCTGAATATAGTTAACGAACAAAAAATCAGCCAAATAGACAAGAGATGGTGAAGCACTTCACGTTTAAAGCCCACCCACAGTCGTTTTCCCCATTTCATCAGCCGTCCGTGTGCTGAGACGGATCTGGTGCTTACACCGTCTTTGCGGGGAGGGCGAGTGGGGACCCTGGGGAGACAGCCTCTTGCCCGTCAGAGAGCAGAGCAGATGCAGGGGGTGCCATCACTGCCCGAGTCCTGGCTCCCTAATCACACAGCCCACCCCACCCCCCAGCTGACAACTATGACCGCCACCCTGACTTGCCCAGACTCACGGATTACCTTCAAAGATGGGAGAGGGCACCTTTATCTTTGCAGGTAACTGAAATATCATATTGACACTAAATCAGATTATTCCGCTAATTTATCAGTTTTCTTCAGAATTAAGTACACTGCATATGTACTCACCTTTAGGTGGCCTAATGCGTAGAAATGTGAATTATTCATGGGCTTTTGTTAGGTTGCAGGAAACCTTAATACAGCTTTTGTATCCTAATGTATTTGATAGGCTCTTTGCGTATGATCACATCATATGGGTATTGTTGGCAGTAAAGTAAATTTTAAATTATATACTCTGCAGTTTTGCACTAAGAGATGGTAGGAGATGATTCATCACTTTCCTTGTCTTCCTGTTTACGTGCGGACGTGTAATTCAAGCTCAGAAGCCATCTTCCAGCTCATCTGGAAGTGCTCCGCTGCACCACCGTGGAATCGAGCTCTGCCAGTCCAGAATTGTAAATCACTTTTCTATTAAACAGCAGAGCTAAAAATGCAAACACACATACTTTAAATACATGTAGCCATTCCTAATTCCCAGCAGATGAGCTAAAATCAAAGGATTGTCAAAAAAAAAACCAAGTGCCAGGATTTAATGAATGAATGATTTGACTGAACGGCACAAGAAATTTGCATTTCTATACACGTATTGAAGAGATACACATATATAGTCGTCCCAGAATGGACCTATACTTGGGAACCATGTATTTTGCAGAATTTTTTGGCAGACTAAATCTTTATTCTGAAATTTCACTGCCTGAAATTATTCTCCCACGCAGTGTCGTAAGACAGGCTCGATGCTGGGAGAGCACAGGTCTGCTTCAGTCCTCAGGTCTGTGCAGCGCCGGAGCCCTTATCCGCTACGTCCTTGGCCCTCATCTCCGGCTGGGACAGTGGGGCCATCTGTGCGGCACCATGGACCCGCAGGCTCGCGAGTGTTCTCAATCTCCAAACAGCGATAAAATTCCGCTCATTAAACCTCCTGACCGAGGCTGGTGAGATGTAGGCATTCCAGAAAGATTGTCCTCAGTGCCCGTTTCTGTGCGCAGCAAACAAGCGTCCCGAAGGTTCTCACCCCCCTGGACCCGACTTAACGGTAACTGCAGATCGGCGCTCGCTGTCTCTCACACACATGCCCAGAACATCTGGCACCCCAGGTACCAGAAGCTTACTCATTTAGGAGTTTTTCATTTAACATTGCAACTGTTTTGCTGGAACCTTGCTAACCTGTACTACTGGCTTGCCTACTTTCTTAAGCAAAAGGTGCCAACAGTTTTGTTTCGTTCTGTGACCCTGCTGGGGATTCTTATGACTACCCGGGTGTCACCATAGACTGTCAGGTGCCTGCTTTGGAGTTCAGGGCCTCTACCTGGGGCTTCTGTCTGGCACGTGTCAAGAACTAGGGTGTGCTAGTTTGCTAGGCTTGTGTTGTGGTTTGAATGTGTGTGTCTATCCGACATTCACGTGTTGGAATTTAAACCCAGTGTGATAGTATTAAGAGGCAGCCTTTAGGGAAGTAACTAAGTAGCAAGGGCACTGCCTTTGTCAATGGGATTATTAAAGGGGCTTCAGAATGCTGAGCTGCCTGATCCCTGTCACTCCGCCATCCCGTGTGCCATGCGAGGACACCTGCTGGAAAGCAGAAAGCAGCCCTCACCATACACCAAATTCTACCAGACATGGAGCCTGCTGGTGCCTTGATCTTGGACTTCCAGCCTCTGGAACTGTAAGAAAATAAATTTCTATCCTTTATAAATTATCCAGTTTCAGGTACTGTGTTACAGTACCACGAATGCACCAAGATGACTTGTATTAATATTATAAATGGAGCTGATGAGTCCTGCAGAAATACCTGTGTACGCTTCCTACACGGTGTAGTGTGAGGGCTCTGTGAGCAAGGCTGCTCTTGTAGAGACCCAGAGGCTCTTTTGTGGGACAGGTTTGGGGGGGCTGCTTCCGTATCTCATGGTTGGTCTCAGTAATCTGCCGATAAACAGGGTCTAACTACAGTGTGCAAAGCACGTACAGTCTCAGTGGAAACTCAAACTGAAAGAGCATTCGCTGGGTGCCTGGCATGAAACAGACCCCTGCTTATCTCGGCCTCCATCCTCCTGACTTACTGACTTCCTACACACCCCACCTCTTAACACTGTCACTTGGTGGTTGGCTTCCAGGAATGAACCTGGGGACATCAAACACGGCAGTGCTGTCCACACCGGCCCTCTCTTTGCCATCCAGCCACGTCCTTCCTTTGTTACTTCTGTTAAGCGGAGCCTGTATTCCATGACCTTTTCAGTCCTATAACTCAGTGGCTTTTTTTTTTTTTTTTTTGAGACAGAGTCTCACTCTGTTGCCCCGGCTAGAATGCCGTGGCATCATCCTAGCTCACAGCAACCTCAAACTCCTGGGCTCAAGCGATCCTCCTGCCTCAGCCTCCCGAGTAGCTGGGACTACAGGCATGTGCCACCATGCCTGGCTAATTTTTTCTATATATATTTTTAGCTGTCCAATTAATTTCTTTCTAATTTTAGTAGAGATGGGGTCTCGCTCTTGCTCAGGCTGGTCTCGAACTCCTGAGCTCAAACAATCCGCCCGCCTCGGCCTCCCAGAGTGCTAGGATGACTTCTTTTTTTGACAATAAATCACAAAAAGGTGGCTTAACTATTGAAAATTTTATTAAAATGATTGTGATAATGACTTCATTACTCTCCGAGGCTTCCAAATCTCTTCTGGGTGCCTGGGAAGCCGGCCGTGCGGAGGCATCTGAGAGTCGCTATTAACCTCCCCTGAATTAAAAACAGGGGCGGATGAACAATGTTGGAAGTGGGCCGACCCTTTTCAGAGATAATGGTCAAATTATAGCATCCCCAGTTTAAATATAACACTTCTGCATTATTAAAAAAAGTCATATTAATTCATGGTAAACTGAAAATTTAATTTTCTCTAGATTAGTTAGAAAAAAATGAAGACTCTTTACTCTGCTTAATCCGGTTACCATGGGGACAGAAAGTCATCGGGGCAGAGCCTGTGTGACATGGTGCGGGGCCCATCTCCGCCTTCGACACCCAGTTCTTCTGCTCTTACTCTTCCCGTGGCCTGCACAGCTCCCAAGTAGCGCAGACCCCACACGGCCCGGAACATTGTCATCCCCAAGGCGTTTCTCCCTCAGTCACCTCTGACCCCCCTTCCTCCCCGCCTCCCAAACGTAGCATGTCTGCCAAAACGCGACTCGCGTTCCGCCGCTTCTGTGCTTCCTTTAACTCCACGGCGACAGCAGCTTGCTCCTCTGTCCTAGAGCTCTTAGCAGTTGGGTTGGGGGTAAAAGAAATGAGCAATTTGAAATAAAACAATGTGCTTCGCAGTAGGCGGAAACCTTTCGGTAAATTCTCCAGGTCAAGATCGTTTCCTGCATTTTTTATCCGCCTGGTGAGCACCGGCCTCAGTCACCTTCGCGTCTCTGTCGATCATACTCGGGGTGTGGGGCTGGGAGCTCTGATGTGTGATTGGCGGGGCCGCGACACCCTAGCCCTGCAGGTGCCCAGGAGGTGTCTCGTGGTGGCGGCTGTTGTGCACTATCCAGGACGCTGACTCCCTTTCCGTAAATGCGATCCTGTGAAATTGTTTGCAAAATGGTAACGCTTGGGAAATGTGAATGCAGCCCAGTGCGGTGGGGCCGCGTTGAAAATTGTCAAGAGAGATGAGTTGTTAGCGAGGAGAGTCTGGTTTCCACTCCTTTGTGTACACATTCAACATCTCTCCACATGCAAAGTCTGCTCCATCCCGTGACAAGACCCTGGCCCTCAGCTATCCATCAAAATGATGCTCCCATTGGTCAAGAAGACGGTGTGAGGCTGGGCGCGGTGGCTCACGCCTGTAATCCTAGCTCTCTGGGAGGCCAAGGCGGGTGGATCGTTCTGAGCTCAGGAGTTCGAGACCAGACTGAGCAAGAGCGAGACCCCGTCTCTACCAAAAAATGGAAAGAAATTAATTGGACAGCTACAAATATATGTAGAAAAAAAAAAACTAGCCAGGCATGGTGGCGTGTGCCTATGGTCCCAGCTACTCGAGAGGCTGAGACAGTAGGATTGCTTGAGCCCAGGAGTTTGAAGTTGCTGTGAGCTAGGCTGACGCCACGGTACTCATCCCAGGGCAACACAGTGAGAAAAAAAAAAAAAAAAAAAAAAAAGAAGATGGTGTGACCAAGGACAAGCGAACCACAGTGCAAACCTCCTCCACCAGCGGAAGCTCAGCACCAGGCCACGCCGCAGATGATCAGTGTAGATGGTAAACACGTGTGCTTGCCACCCCTCATTCGTGTGTTCATTCATCCATTAATATGGTTTACACATATTTCTTAAGCATCTGCTGTGTGCTAGGTACCAGGGAGTCCGTGGTGAGCAAGTGGAGAACTGATGATACCCGGTCAGGGAGATGGGGAAGAATCAAACATAACCACATGAGCAAATGTGAAGTTGTAGCTGGGACAAGTGTTCCGAAACCGAGAGAGAGGCAGGAGATGCTGGCACTGGCCTGTGAGATGGAATTTAAGCCCGCAAGGCCAGGCGAGACTCCCCGAGCTTCTGAACCAAAACTGAGATCTGAAGGATGAGTAAAAGATGAAGAGGGTGGGAAGAATGTTCTAGGCAGGAAGACGTGGCAAAGCCCTGAGGGGGAGGGCACAGGTGGGCACATCCTTCCAGCCAAGAGGGGAAGGAAGAGGCTGGAGACGCGCATGTCCCACAGGCCTTATGGCGCACCATCCCAGGAGCAACGGGACCCAGGGGAGGTTCTGAGGGGTTGGAGTGGGGTGAGGATGATACATATGTGCACGTGGAAAAAATCCCTTCCTCTCCAGAGTGGAGAACAAGTGGGAAGAATGTGAGCATGGAGGTGAGCAGAACACTCAGAGGTCTCGCTCGGCAGCCCAGGCGGGGACACACAGCCCAACCCTCAGCTGGGAGGTCTCTGCAGCCCAGGCGGGGACACTCAGCCCGACCCTCAGCTGGGAGGTCTCTGCAGCCCAGGCGGGGACACACAGCCTAACCCTCAGCTGGGAAGTCACTGCAACCCAGGCGGGGACACACAGCCCAACCCTCAGCTGGGAGATCTCTGCAGCCCAGGCGGGGACACACAGCCCGACCCTCAGCTGGGAGGTCACTGTAGCCCAGGCAGGGACACAGGAAGCCTAGACCATCATGGTGATAGTTGAGTGGAGAGAAAGGGACAGTGTTAGGAGATGCTATGTTGCAAAATCCACGTGACAGGGTGACCCACTGATGATGGCTTGCTAGGGAAAGGGAGGTACCAAGGATGACTGAAGTTCTGTGCTCTAGATAAAGATAAAATTCAACTCTGAGGGAGCTGCATACTTTAAATGTTTCTGGACGGTTCCCCAGGCCACTCCAATCAACTGCAAAGCTTTATCTTTCACGAAACATGACATTAAGACCCAACTATCTTTTAAATTTGCTGTGTACATTAAACACCATAATGAATAATCAGAAAATGAACAAATTCCAAATTCTGTATGACACTTGATTAGTTTTTGTTTTCAAAATGGAAAGCACAAGTGTCCCCAGTGTACAGAGCTAGATTTCAAAATTTCCCAAAATTAAACAACTCCAAAAAAGATTCCTGGCAATGTCCAGAGGAAGCTCCCATTGGGGACACAATACGATGATGTTAGGGGCCTTTTGCAACATACGATCAGTTCTGTAGTTGTTCACATTTTTAAAACATTCTGATTTCAGAGTAAGCCTATCATGACCAAGGAGTGACCCACACTTTTAATCCCCTTTGATCTTTAGGAAAATGTGCTCAGAAAATAGGCAGTTCTCTGAGAATAGTCTGCAAAAAAAATGGATAGCAGAGTTTCCTTTCAGAAGACATTATATATTATATATTTAGAATTTTACGTGTGTGTATATATAACAGGCACTCGATGTTCAGCAAAGCACATTGCCTCTCTCCACCTCACCGGTTTTCATAATAAATATTAATACTCGGAAGGATCACATGCTATCTAAGTTCTCTTCAGCTCCTGATATTTTTTGATTCCACTATTTTAATGTCACCTCCCCCACCCAGCAATAAAATAAGAAAATTTTAATTGGTGTTTTTTCCCTTTATCATAAGAAAAAATGGGAAGAAAGGAAAATACTACTGGTTTGGAAGTCTGCCGTGGGACAGGCTCTGTGCACGTGTGTTGTATCTCATTAGAGATACACATGCTACAGTACCCTAACACCTGTGTAGGGGTGTTCGTTTTACCTGTTCTGTGGATAAACAGACCGATATTTGAAGAACTGAGGAATTTATTAACTTCTGCAAAATCACTTGAGGCAGAATGTAAACATAGGGATGTTTGGCTTCGAAGTCAAAATTCTTTGCCCAGGTCCTTGGACTCGCTCTTCTTCCAATGCACCTGTGCCCACCCTCACTCCATGGAGACAGTAATACTCTAATTCACAATTTTTGTCCACTAGCCCTTAAAACTGGAAGGCATTTGTTATTACCCACTTTACATGAATGAGCAATTGAGATGATTTAGGCAACAGCTGTTGAGTGCTTGAGACATAACTAGACCACGTCTTCCTATTTATGCATCTCCCGCAGACAAGGTGAGATGTGCAGGAGGTAGGTCCACAGAGAAGTGGGAAGCATGAACGGGGGGAGAAATCCTGGGGTGGAGGTGTAGGGCCAAAGGCAGGCAGGAGAGAAGACAAAGAGCCTTTCACCAAATGGCATTGTGTTTGTAAGATGCTCTTTAAGAAATTCTAGTAAGACCCAAAAGTGTCTTGCCAATGACATAGACGCCATTTGAAAAATAGAAACTGGAGAATTTTTGTCTTAGTCAGGACATGAGTTAATGAATATAAAATGATATTTCAAGAATTAAGCATCAGGGCTGCAAACGACTGCAGAAGGACAGAGAAGAGAAGGGGCCCTGCGATTCCTGGCGCGAGAAAGGCCCCAGCAGAGGAGCAAGCGCCAGTGCTCACCCAGTCCCGGGTGGTCTCCAAAGGCACAGCAGTCCTCAGGAGGACCTTCCCGAGGTCTCGACATTCGTTGAGAGTTTAAGCATCTTTCATTGTGTAGACCACCGTCCATGTGGCGTAGGAATGTTGCCAAATCCCAGATTATAAGACAGTAGATACATGTTTCTATTTCCAACCTTTTGTGGGATTAACTCTACATGGGCATCCTTAGGTGTCTCTGCTGACAGAAATCCATAATCCATATTGTTTTAGTATATATCAAGGCAAACGTGGCCACTCATAGAGAGGTATAATTATTTGTGTATTGTTAGTGGTATGTGGTCCCTAGGGCCAGAGAACGGTGAGGCTGAGGGTCAGTGGTCAGTTGTCAATAATGTTTCTTGATTTTAGAAGTCACTTTTCTCCTCTCTTGCACCAGAAGAGTGGGGTAACACCTTCCGTCAACAAATTCCGAGGATCCAATATGGTAACAGGTGGTAAAGAGAACAGTTGTACACTGTTGGTGGCAATGTAAAGTCGTGCTACGGAAAACCATAGGACGTTTCCTCAAAAAATTAAAAATAGGATTTTCACATGATCCAGCAGTCCCACTTCTGGATACTTATCCAAAAGAAGTGAAACCAGGATCTCAAAGAGATGCCTGCACTCCCATTTCTTCTGGAGCACTGTTCACGGTAGCCAAGATGTGGAAACGGCCTGAATGTCCGCCGATGGGGGAGTGGCTAAAGGAACATGTACACACACACACACAGACACACACACCCCACAATGGAATATTATTCAGGCTTAAAAAGGAGGAAATCCTGCCACACGTGACAACAGGGACAAACCCGGAGGACGTTATGCTAAGCAGAATACGCCCTCACAGAAGGTCGGACACCACACAATTCCACTTGCATGAGGCCCCTGAAACAGTGGAGCTCACACTCACAGAGAGCAGAATGGTGGTTGCCGGGAGCTTGGAGAAGGGAAAGGCGGAGTTGCTGTTTAGCGGGCACGAAGTTTCAGTTATGCCAGATGAATGGGTTCTAGTGATCTGTCGTGCAACCCCGTGCTTACGGTTAACAGTATTGCACTCACACCTACAACTTTGTTAAGAGGGCAGATCTCTTGTTGTCTGTTCTTTCCACAATAATGATAACAGCAAAGCTCTGCAGCACCGTGCGGGCTGGACCTGGGAGGGGCCCCTCCTCTCCACGCCAGCTCCACGACCTACCCCCTTCCTTAAACTCCATCCAGCCTGCTGGCAAGGACAGGTTCAGGGCAGATGAGGCTGACTCAGAGTGTGGCCTTCGAAAACCAGTGAGGACCCGGTGCCAGACACTGTCGTCTCTGTGGTCAGCTGGTAGAAACACCTACTGTCTATTCAAAGGGACCCTCGGGCAAAATGAGGAAGTCCCGGGAATGGTTCTGGGCCTACATCTCATCTCTCAGCGCTCTCGTTCACTGTAGTTACAATTTATTTAACCTGTTCAGAAATTTCAGGAGAAAATAAGTGGATGAGAAATCAATAATAATGAATAATTGCCCATGCAGAAATATCATTAGGGATTATTTTTTCTTTATCCCATTGGGAATAGCAAATTTAAAAGATATCATTATGAACTCCATAGCCCGAGCTTAATAGAATTAATAATCAAACAGGATCTTCAGATCAATAATTCTCAAATTGTTTTTTGTAGTTCAGTAATTCCCAGTGTGTACTTCAGACTGAATCTGACACTTCATTTTGAAAACAATTTGGAGTGATTTTTGTGCCTATGAAAGATGCCAAATTGGTAGTTTAAAAAATTGATAGTTTCAACCCAACACTGATGAGACAGCCAATGATCAGTTTGAGAGTCAATTTCTTCCTTCTGCATGTCAAGGGTCCTTGGCCCATCAAACCACCTCAAAGTCCTTATTTAATTCATTTATGAATTAATTGATTCATAATTTAGTTAGCTTCCACCATAAAGTAGACCGGTACTACACCCTTCAATTTAAGATAGGAATAAAAGTAATTGACACAAATTTTGTTTCAAATAAGTCATTATTATTATTTTTTTGATAGTTAAGTATCAGAGTTGCCTCTATGGTCTAAATGTTGTCAGGAGAGAGCAGACTGGTAGGTTGAGAGAGGGAGAGATGGGGACCGGGAAGCGTCTGTTTCTCTTCATTTTAGTAAGACCCTAAGACGTTGCCCTGGGTTCACAATTGCAGGGACAGGGTGACAGTTTGAATTAGCATTGAACATTATTTTTAAGTAATATATGTTATATTTGAACAGTGGTTTATATATATA
>NW_012150163.1:110276-125461 GCF_000956105.1 Propithecus coquereli
GGGAAAGCAAGAGGAACCAGGTACGGCCCCGTACGGCCCCACCTTTCATCAGAAGCAGGTGAAGATTGGCTCGCAAAGAATGCCAATCCGTAAAGCATTTCTCAGTTCTCACAAAGACAGAACAGCTGAAATAGACCTTGATCAGATGCAGGGACTGTCCCTGGGGACGGGTTCTCTTGTCCTCTTTCTACCCATTGCCGTGACTTCCTCCCCTTGAAGAGGCTGACGCAGCTCGAGTCCTCCTTGGGTCTCGTGACTTTGCCTCCCCGCTGCGGGCTCCCCCAGGCTGTGAACCGGGCGTGGCCTTCCAGATCATGAGGGACCCTCGTTCTCCAGTGGAGGGGCTGGAGGGCTGGAGGTGCAGGGTCACCCGGCATCCCTCTCTGGTTAGTGAGGACGAGAGATGGCACAAAAGCCGTGTGAGCCTCCATGTGTCTCCCTCAGTCCCGTGCCCCCCTCTGACCTCCTCACCAAAGTGCAGAGACCGAGGTTGATCCAAAAGCACTTTTGCAGGTCTTCTGGTTCTTGTCATTTTGCCACTCAAAATATTTACAGAATGAGTGCTAAGTGCCAGGCACTGTACTAACCCATAGATCATTTTATGAAGAGTAGAACCAAAATAAAACTGATTATAAAAAAAGTAAAAGCTGATTATAACATAAAATCAATCTAAATTATTCTAGCTGTGAGTGCATAAAATGATAAATATTTTTGCATTACTGCAAAGAAAAATAGTTCATCTCACCATTCAGTTCAGAGCACGATAATTGACCGTTACTCATTTTTGGCGCTCATAAGACATCCTGAAAGACAGAATTTGAATGCGACATCCAGTGGACGATTCCTCGTGCATACTGAGCCTTTTTACTATTTCCTCCTCTCTTTACACTTGAATAAAGACAGGAGCCTACAGGTTCCTGACGGGGTGTCCTGTGCTCGAGATCTTAGGATCTCAGGTTTGCCGCAGGTCACGCTGACCCGCGTGTGACATGGAGAGAGATGCCAGCACGACCTCCGTCTGCTCTCTGCCCTTCTGTGCGGCGTCAGACGGCCGGAAACGCTGGGCAGTCACAGAGGGAAGGGAGGACTCTCGCCAGACCAGCCCGCAGAGCACTTGGCAGAGCCTCCTTGTGCATCTCGGTGCTCCCTGGGGAGTCGGTGCTCCCTGGGGTGCAGCAGGTGGGATGATCAGAACCAAGGTGCGGGTGTCCAGATAAAGTTGGGCCTGGGAGTCCCTTGCTGGATCTAATAGCACAAAACCGCAGACTGTGAGATTGGGGGAGGCGTGGCACAGATGTGTAGAAAGCGATTTTCAAAGACAAGGCACGTCAGTGGGCCTTCTGCCGCTGCGGTGTCCCCTCGATCCTCGTGGATGGCGGGGGCAGCCCCAGGTGCTATTCCGCTGTCCTTCCTCTTCACTCTCCCCCTTCCCCATCCCCATCCCTTCTGTGCCTCTCTGCCCCTCTACCTGTGCTCAAGGCCACCTGGCCCCTCCCTTCTAGAGCTCTTACCAGTCACAGATGAAAGAGAACATGTCAGGGACTGATCACAGCCTAAAAGCTGCCAGGAACAGCCTCTCTGAGGGCTGCCCCAGGGCCTCCTCTGAAAGGTCGTCGATAGCCTGTAGGTGAGTTTCAAATTATGGAGCATATAATAATTGAGGTCAGCTGACATCCTTAAAGATGACCATTTTTCTATTCCACTCTCCAGGGAGGATACTGTCTGTGGTATGGACCAGCATCATGCAGCCACAGGACTACCATGGGACAGGGTCACTTGGGCGTGTCAGTGGGGCTCAGACAGCCTTGTGTTTCATGATGCAGCACTGTGGGGACAAATATTCGCTTTGGGACCAGTGGGAAGAAGTCAGGGCTTGGGAGGGGCCCTGGAAGTAGGACAGGATGATGGGGCAGGGGGTGAGATGCATGGAGAGGAGGCAGGTTCTGGAAAGCATCGTGGTGTCTAACAGGCGAACATGCCCTTCATATGCAACTGTCCAGTCAAGTGTAGGCTAAGAACCAGCAGTCAAGAGTCCCCGGTACAGAAACAGGTGTCCCAGCAAACACCAGACCCAGAAACAGGGACTCTGAGGGTGGGCACATCTGGAATGATTATCCACGGATTGCAGAAATCCCAGTCGCCATGCAGGGCTTTGGGGGTGGGGCCGGGCCCTGGAAGGGAGATGAGCACCGCCAGAGCGAGAGCACGTGTCCAGATGGGACAGTGCTAGGGGTGACTGATAGGGCCTTCCTGCTTCAGTGACTCCTGTCTTGTGTGGGGTTGGTCGTGAATCCTGGAGGCGGTATGTGGAGAATAAATGGCACCACTGGAGAAGGAAAAAGGGTGGGCGCCAGGCAATAGTCCTGCTTTCAGATCCTTTGCCTCAGGTCTCCTGTTAGCACGCTCTTTCCTGTTTTGAAAACACCTTTTGTCCTGGCCAGGCATTCCCTCGTCTTCACGCAGCTCACCTGCACAGCTCCCATCAGGGCATCCAGGTCTGTCTCTCTGGCTTTACCTGCATTTGTATCCTGAGGCCGCCAAGCATAGAGAAGGCAGAGAAGCCAGAAGTCAGCAGAACACGGCTGAGATGAATTACACAGCGCACAGAGGAACGCGGATGGAAATAGCTGGTGTGAGAGTCTGAAGAAGCAAGAGCTGTGAAGTGCTGAAGTCTGCAAGGAGCCTCTCGAGCTCATCTCACTATTTATATTACAGATTACTAAATTTCCTACCAGTGTCAAAAATAAGTCATTGCCAGTTGCTGTGTTTTGAAGAAAGAAACATGGTTAAAATTATTTCACTTAGAAGCCCAAGAATGAAACTGTTGGATGCAAAGAAGAATCCGTAGAGATACTAATTCTCGCCAGTTGTCAACGAGAGTGGTTGATAGGAGTTGAACTCAGAAATTATTTTTTTGTAGAAAGCTGGAATAGAAAGAGGAGCCCTTTTGCCGGCAAGGTTAGCAATAGGATGTGGTTATAAATTATACGCCGCTGGGGAAGGAGGGGACTTCTGCAAGCATTTCATTGTTGTTGTTGTTCGTCCAATAATAATTTGTTCATCCCTGCAGTGATGCAAAATATTCAGGCACCACAGCACTGACGGCCAAGGAGCTTAGACACTAATGAAATGTTGGGTGTACTTGCTGTGGGTTAAAGCACGTCCACTCAAAATTCATATGTTGAAGTCTTAACCCCCAGGACCCGAGAAGGTGACCTTATTTGGAGAGAGAGCCTTTCTGGAGGTTATCGAGTCCTCCAGTATGAACGGTGTCCTTAAAAAGAGGAAACGTGGACGCAGACAGGCGCTTGGAGAGGGAAGCCACGTGCAGGTGAAGGCAGGGAGCAGGTGACGCATCTGCTACGGGCGGGGGGTGCCGGAGAGGCAGCGACCCGGCAGAGGCTGGGGGAGGACGAGTTCCCCCTGGCAGCCTCGGAAGGAACCGACCCTGCCGACACCCCAATCCCAGACTTCTGGTCTCCAGGACTGTGAGAGGGTAACACTCTGTTGTTCAGGCCACTCGGTCCGTGGCACTGTGTCACAGCAGCCCTGGGCAGCTAGCGCTGTGGGAAAGTAAACAGCAGTGCGGCGTGGAACTTGCATATAGAGCAGGTACGATGACGACCACAAACAGGGAGAGTAAGAGAGGTCGTGGGCTGGGTCACTCCGGAAAACCGTAGGAAAACCAAGCTCAGTTTGTAGTGGAGCGTGGGATCGGTCTGGGAGGAGAAAGGGAAGGAAAGGGGACGAATGTGTTCAGCTCTCACTGTTTAGTCAACATCCAATGCCTATTTTGGGTGGCCGGGCTGTGCCAGGTACCCTGCGAGGTGTGACGCGTGGATTAAGTTTGGACGATGTGGCCAGTGTGGCCTCGTAACAAGAAGGGGGTTCCAGGCAGAGAAAATAACAGCAGCAAAAGTGTGGATTTAAAAACAGTCTCCTCCGGAGGCTGTTTTGGGGATGGGGTAGCTCTGGCGCGTCGCCCGCTGGTTGTCTGAGGCGACCTGGGCAGCAACTCTTGTGTGGCAGCTGCTGTCTTGGATGTGGCCGGCAGCAGCTTCCAGTCATGGCGAAAGGCTGCCATCTCCCAGCCGGCGTTTCACAGAAAATTCCAAAGACAACTTTTGACCTTTAGCGTCTGTGTGTCTATTGCTAACTTGCTAAACACTCACCCGGAAATCGCCGGCACCAGCGTTTCCTCTGGATTCCCACCGCCGGGCTCTTGCCAGCCTACTGTGCTCTAAGCCTTTATCTCTGGGTCCCGATCCTTGCCTTTGGACCTGAGGGGCTTAAATATTATCACTGAAATGGAAAAACCATCAAATTCAACACCCCGCACACACTCGCAAGCACACACACACACAGGAGAAAATCCAGTTCCCTGGAGAAGGATCCGTCTCAGGTGGGAGACTGATAGCGTCCCCATTATGTCCTCATTTCCTGAATGATGGACTCATAAACAGTTCATTGAAAGGATCATTTCGGAAGCCCGATAGAATCTAACACAATTACGTATTTAAGCCTAGAGAAACTAGTCATTTGGAGTCACGTAGCGCTTGGAAGATTATCTAGTTCATCTCTTTGTTCATCTAGGACATGAGAAGTCTGTGGTCCCCATAGACAGCTGGCCTCCTTAGGGTGGGGATCCTCACAGACAGCTGACCTCCTTGGGTTGGGGGGGTCCCAACATATCAGTTGACCTTCCTGGGGTGGGGGTCCCCACACACAGCTGACCTCCCTGGGCCGGGGGTACGTGGAGGGAAGCAGAGCCCAGTGACAGACTGTGGCTTGTATAATTCAGACAAACCTGGGTAGGAATCTTGTTTCCCAAACTTACTGGTTGGAAACCTGTAAGGAGATGATGAACTTTTCTGAACGTGCGTTTCCTTGTTTATGATGTGCACTTATCTAGACTTGCGTGAGGTAGGTTGGGTGCCGTGGAAAGAGCTGGTCTGCACTCAGAGCGAGCCCCACCAAGGGTCCTGATCCCCACCCCTTCCCAGCCTGGGTCCCCAGCCGCCCTCCCGCTCCCCTTCCGAAACCTCGACCGTGAATGTGAGGGACAGGCGGGGCCCCTGCACAGTGGGTTTTGTTCTGTTCCCTTTTGGTAAAAGTTTTATTGAGGTGTAATTTATATACCATGCAATTCACTCATTTAAAATGTACAGTTCAGTGTATTGTAATAAATTTTCAGAGTTGTAAGATCAGCACCGTGATCCATTTCAGAGAATTTTTATCACCCCCACAAGAAACTGTCCCATGAGCAGTGACTCCCCAGCCCCCAGCCCCAGCACCTGGCAGCCACTAATCTACTTTCTGCCTCCATGGCTTTGCCTGTTCCGGATGTTTCCTGTGAGTGGAATCATCCAACATGTGCTTTTGGATCTGGCTTCGCGCTCACTGAGCATCGCGGTTCCAGCAAGAGCTGGAGCGTCGGCGCTTCGGTCCTTTTCGTTACCAAATGACGACACATGCCAGAACTCCTCTTTCCATGCAGGTCGGGCCTACCCGTGTGCTCTGATGGGTGGGATTTGTCCAACTTGCTGTTCCAAAGCTAGAGAATTTTTTTTCATTTTTTTCCCCCTCCCTATAGCGGCCAGCTCTAAGTGGTGATTAAAAGTATGTTTTAATTCAAACCGCCTGGATTCAAATTCTATCATGCCACTTCCTCGGTGTATGACCTGGGCAACTGCAAATGTCTCCTTATCTCAGTTTTGTAATCTTTAAAATGGGATTAGTAATAATACCAAACTCATAGGGATGCTGTTAAACTGTATTATTTAGTAAACCGATAAATTGCATGAAACTATGCCTGGCACGCTGTAAACACCCTTAAAAGTCACATATTATATACCATATTCTGCTTTCTAATATCACCGTGTCACATTCTACATCGTATCAGCATGCGGCTACAGGCACTTCCTCCCTAATATTATCTAGTATTTCAATTCACTGTGAATGCACATGGCCAGAAAGCTCCAGTAAACAATTTCTCCTATAATTTCATGTAACAAAAACTGCGATTTGTATCAATGATCTCAAAGTGGTTTAAATTCTAAGAATAATTTCTTGATCCTTAAGGAAAGATTCACTTTCTTCTTTTGAAAGATCAGTGGAATTTTACTGCTAGGGGAGAAGGAACAATTTATTTCTCGTTAAACCGTTACTCTGTGGATGGCTCATAACCCACAGCCCGCGTGTTCCGAGGGTCCCTCCTTCACGTGGGTCCAGCACTGGCTCAGCTTGCAATCGGATGAAAAGAAACCTGCAGCCATGTGTGTTTCCCTGACATCTGCATTTCTGGGCCGTGTCAGTCTGCCCTACCTCACTGACACCTTGCCTTCTGTTCCCTTGTCGTCTCCCTGCACTTGCCCAAAGCCCCACAGCAGAGAAGATGGGAAGACCAGCAGGAGAGTAAAGAAACAGGGGAGGCACAGCCCGGAGAGCCCCTGGGCGCCCCCAGCCTAGCACGGCGGTCTCCTCGCACGCCTCCCCCACACACGCCTGCCCCGTCGGGACTTCCGGCACCTGCGCCCAGCACCTGTGTGGTCTTACCCGCTCTCTCCTCCCAAACCTGCACTTACATGTTCTCAGGTTCTTTCCCCTCGAGGCTTAAGTGACTGGTGGTGATTTAAACCTCCACCGGTGGCAGGGAGAGGGGCGTAGCACCTTTACATAAAGCTCAGCAGAAGCAGGTGGCAGAATTTCAGAGGCAGCCGGGATGGGAGGGTTTAATCTTGGGGCAGCATTTCTTCCCACAGCCCTGAACCTGCTGTGGATGCGGCTGGCTCTGAGAGCCCACATCCGAGGGTTTTGGGGGACATCTGGAGTGCTCCCTTAGTGTCTTAGTCCAGCGGGAAGCCAAGTGAAGGGGAAAATGAACCAATTCACTTTGAGGCAGCCACTGGTGACAGGTTTGGTGGTGATTTCAAAGGCCCTTACACTCAAGTTCCAAAAGGTGGAGCAGCCCTTCCTAACCTGCAGTGCTGTCTCACCAGGGCCAGATTTACAAGAGCGACACGCACTTCCTCTGGCTCCGCTGAACTTGCAAAAGGACGGAGTCAGAGACAGGCGACCCTCAGCCCAGTGCTGTGCACCTGTGGCCTCACCTGGGCGCTCATTCACGGTCCCGACTTCCCTGCTCTGGGCTCCGCCACCGCACTGCCCAGTTACCAAGGAATCGTGTCATTTTATCCCGAAACTGCCCTCTGCACTCTTTTGCTTCCCTCTTTTCTTTCTTCTCCCCCAACAGCTCCTAAAATAGGCATCAGGGCAGCCCTGGCCCAGTGGATGCTTTAGGGGTCTGTGTCCTGCTCCCAAATGCTCAGACACTCGCTCCGCCCACCAAAATCATCATACGAGAAATAGACGTGTTGCGTCCACAGTGGATGGTCCCTCCATATGTCTTGAAGTCACACTTCATTAAAAAAGAAATGTCATAACCCAGCTGAGGAGAACCCTCGGCGCCTATAGGTTTGTGTCAGGCCAGGAAAACTGACCAGAGATGCAGCTATTGACACTCAGGGAGAATCGCAGTTGTCGGAGGGCACCTTCTGTAAGATCCTATCTAGAAAAAATCCCAGGGACGTTCCAGTATTGACTTTCCCCTCTCCGCAGAAGGTAAAACTGCAGACTTCATGAGGACAGTGTGGCTGAGGGATCCTTTTCCTCACCAAGGAGATGTGTTATTCAGTATTTTTGATAGCACCATCTGCCAGGGACGGAAAAGCTCGGAGTTGCAATATTGATCTTGTCACTTTGGGGAACAGTTTGCTATCTGGGATTATAAATAACATTTTCATTTGCTCTGCTATCGTGTTCAGGCTGTGTTTGACAGCTGAGCCCAAGAATATTATTTTCTTATCAAATATGAAGATACGTACTTTTCCTGAGGTCTGAATTCTGGATTCTGAAATATCATTGACATATATTAAAGAGTAAGATTTGCTCTGAAACCTTAATGATTTGAAAGGGGTGCAAAATCTTTCTCCTTTCAGATGACACAGAGGACAACGTGTGTTAGCCGCTGACTCTGAGTCAGGTTGGAGTATCCGATGTAGGTGTCACACCGGCCCAATAAGGAAAGACGGCACGGATAGCACTGCCGGGGTGCAGCTGAGCGAGCCACGCCGCAAGGTGCCCACGGCCACGTGGCTAGTGAGGGCAGACCTGGGGTTTGAAGCCGAGCACCCTGGCTGCAGAGCCCGGGCTGCGAAGCCCTTGCTCTGTCTGTATTTACACCTGCATGTGCATAGATTCTCTTACCGTGATGCTGGAAACACCTCGATATTGCATTCCACATTTTGTTTTTTCTCTCCCTTGATCCTCGCAAAACTCCTCTGAGGTGCACAGGACGAATGTTACTATCCCCGTTTTTCAAGATAAAAGCCCGAGGCCCAGAGATATTAAAGGATACCCCAATGCCATGCTGGAAGTTAACAAACACATCTGGCTTCAAATATAGATTGCCTCACTCAAAGATACTTATCTCTTTGATATGAACAGCACAAAATTATTACCATTATTGTCATTATTGAAAGGAACCATTGTCATTTTTAAAAGATAGGCTATGCTGTTCATGCTTCTGGGTGGTTAGGTTGGTAAAGAGAATACATACCAGAGTCTTAGCCAGCTCGTCACTGGCAAGCTCCAGAAGAATGTTTAAATGTGTTCTCAGGGAAGGGGAAACAGTTGGAGCTCTTCCTCGCATGGGACTCAGCCTGAGACGCGTTCCCATAGACCATTTGTATTCCCCTAGCAAGCATCTGATTTCCCATGTGGAAATGCACGCCTGTGTTTTCAAGAGAAACAACAGACTACCTCCCAAAACATGCCTCCTAACGTCATAGCTCTTAGTTTCTTCTTTATACAGTTGACCCTTGAGCAACACAGGTTGGAACATGCAGGTCCACTTATACGCGGATTTTCTTCTGCCTCTGGCACCCCTGAGATGGCAAGACCAGCCCCTCCTCTTTGAAGACCTTTATGATGATCCACTTCTGCTTAATGTATAGTCAATGTACTTTCTCTTCCTTATGATTTTCTTAATAACCTTTTCTCTTCTCTAGTTTACTTTATTGTCTACATACAGTATATCCCACATGGAACATACAA
Source organism: Propithecus coquereli (assembly GCF_000956105.1). NCBI lineage: Eukaryota > Metazoa > Chordata > Mammalia > Primates > Indriidae > Propithecus > Propithecus coquereli. The sequence goes on from NW_012150163.1 coordinate 119,391, forward strand.
AATACATGTTAATCGACTGTGTTGTCTGTAAGGCTTCTGCTCAACAGTAGGTTACCAGAAGTTGAGTTTTTGGGGAGTCAGAAGTTATACGGGGACTTTAGATTGCTCAGAGATTTGCCATCCCAACCTCTGTATTGTTTAAGGGTCAACTGTATATGTATTTTGATGTGATGCAAAATACTCCAGAATTCTATTTATTATTCATTTTTGTTGTAGGTTTTAAAAGGAAAAAGATCAATTCTTTGCTATTTTCATCTCTGTATTTAGCTAAGTTTATGTCCAGTAGTGCAATTCTAGCCACATGCTAAGACACTGCCTGTGTAGATGATTACTGGTACCACTGAATGCCTCTCTTGTTCCGTACGTCCAGTGGCAGGGATGAAAAAAATCTACTCTTTGCTGAATTGGCCAGCCTTGCCTGGCTGTGCACATGGTTTCATGTGAACACAGTCCCTAGGCTCTGCCTTCTGGTGAGCTTTTCCTTCTATGTTAAAACTAGGAACAGAAAATAGCCATGAAGATCTCTGTCTTCCATCCTATGCCCCACCCAGGAGGGAGTGAAATAATTGCTAGTGTATTAGAAATAACTATTTCCTGTAAAATTGTAAGCACCGTAGCCATGTTACAGTGTGTGAGTCCTGCATCCCTGGTGTTCATTGGTTAGTGGTGATTCCTGTGAATGTTCCTGCAAAGTTCCTGGTTTGACGATATAGCCCAGGGGGCAGAGGCAAAGGTCTGATCTGGTACTCATGTTCAGTTTGCCACCTGATCTCTTTAGGGATTGACTCCGTTGCATCAGAGCCTGCTAATTTGCACAGCGATTATTCTAGTATCCTCTTATTGGGATGTCAACAATGACTGTTGGTTAATTGCTCTCCGTAGGTCTTATATAGGATGGACAGTGAGGTTTGACCATTCAATTTATTTGAAATGGGCAGTATTTCTGCCTTGAAATATGTAATATATTTGGTATTCCCGTGATAACTGTGGCGTAGTGCAGTACGCTTGTGGTCAAAAGGCTGTGATTTTAAGGAATTCAACCAAAGAGTAAAGGCCAGCTCATCCTTAGTCATTACAGCATTTGTTGTTGGAACATCATGAAGTTCCATTGATCAGGTATCAATTAAAACCTTGTTTTTTATAATTCAACCACATAATGTTTTGCACCAATGGTGGGGCACAAAGGCAAACATGTTACAAAGCAGCAGGTGATTCACTGCGCTTGTATATTTATGAGTTGGCTATTGTCCATTTTGGGAAACAAACATATTCATAATGATGCTTTCCTTTAAAATGTACCAAATAGGAGTGTGCCTTCTGTGTTTCTCTGTTTTACCCAAATCCTCAGCCTTCTTAAAGATCCAGCTTTAGCCCCATCCACTCCAAAAAGCCTCTCTGAATTATCCTTACATCGATTAATTCATTCTTCCTCAAAATTATATTACTTTCTGATCCAGTATCACACCACCCAGCACTCACTGCATATTGTATTTCCCCCCACAGGAAACACATGTGTTTAGTCTATCTCCCATGTTATGTTTTAAGTTAAAAAAGACCGTGTGCTGACTGAAAGAGTTTATGTCAAAACTGACGAGATGAGCCACTTCTTACATTTCTCTGAAACACAGCCATGCACACTCTACTATTTATCTTCCTCTCGCATTCACAGGGGGGCTGAGTTCCTAGTAGATGTTAATTAAATTCTTTGCATGTGATGACTCTGTCTCTTTTTACTTGGAAGAGGGAAGACAGTGTGATAGAACACAGGAAGAAGCTATTCGGAGGCTCAGAAGTCACTCTTGAATTTTCAATATTTGTGTTTCATCCCTTAGAATGTGCTGTCAATTCTCTCTTTGAGATGCTCTGTGAATCAGCAAAAGGACCTGTCATTTCTGCATGGCCCCAGACTGGCACCTTTGAAATTTTATCCAGTCTTGCTACCTCCTACTTCCGACTTATCTGGCACTGACACGCAGGCATCTTGACTTCCCTCGGCGTGTGGAATACCACATCCCTCCTCCGTAGTGCTCCGTAAATAACTAACAGTGTGAAGCAGAGACCAGGTCAACTGACTGGCTTTGCAACGTTTAATCTCTGGTAGCACTAGCTTTAAGCAGTGATGCATACGTGTATATGTAGTCATGTAGGCTAGCGCATGAAAGCAGACCGTGAACTTTGCTTCTAGCTATGACAAAGGAACTGGCATTGGACATTCCCTCGTGGCACAAACAACTAGAACATGTTAAAATGTATGAGCTAAATGTTTTAAGGCAATAAACAACAGGCAGCACAGAACTGTCATTCTTGAGAAAAAGGAAACAGGAGGTAGGGCTCAGATTGCCCCGCTCTCCACTGGGGACCCTTCCCCGCACACCTCCAGCAGAACTGTGGCCTCGCAGACCTGAAGAGGAGATTGCAGTTCTGGCCCAGGAGCAGTTGGAATTGCTGGAGCAGAGCCTAGAGAGGAAGGTGAGCAGAGAGGTTTCTAGAGGTCCTGGTGAGGACTCACTGCAGGTTTGTGGCTGGAGGTTGCCCGTGTATCTGGCAGCAGTGACAGAGCCCAGCAGTGATCACCGGCTGCAGGGCTGGGAAGGGGTGAAGGCGTGAGAGGTCACACACCCCGAGGGGTGCTTCAGCTCTGGCTCAGCCAGCATGGAGGGACCTCACCAGGCATCTCGGAGAGGCATTCAGCTGAAGCCTCAGGAAGCCCACACCTGAGAAGTAAAAGCTAGAATAATGGCCACGCCTTGGTCTGTAAGTGGAATAAGTTCATGTCTAACAAAAAACCATCAAGCCTGATATGGCCAAAAAAACCCCAATTAGTAACTTCCCTGCTGCCACAACAAAACTCAAGGCACTTTTAAGTTAAAAACACATTATCTATAATCTTGAAAACATTTCATCCATGGTATCCAGAATAATTTTTTTAAATTACTAGAGTTGTAAAGAAACATGAATACATGACCCATCATCAAAAAATAAATAAATAAATAAAAAATAAGCAATCAATAGAAACAAGCCCTGAGATAAAGATGACCTTTATGTTGAAATTGACAAGGACTTTAAAGCAGTTATTGTAAATATGTCCAAGGAATTAAAGAAAAATATGGTTATAATGAGTGAACAGGGGAAATTTGCAATAGAGAAATTAAAACTATAAAAAATAAAATTCTACAACTGAAAGTATATAAATTAAAAATGTAGCTGGGCTTAATAATAATAATATTAGGTTAATAAACATGAAATGTCCAATTTCCTTAAGTACTAAGTTTGACAGTTGATATCCCTGACATTTCACTTTGACACTTCTTGTTTTATGTTTATTGTGAAGGAACATCCTCAGTCTTTCAAACACATGGTTGGGCTTGTGATTATCTTTCAAATTTTTTTTAGAGCAATTTTTGTGAAACCATGGATAAATCAAAAATTTATGTTATTTTCAAATATGAGTTCCATCGTGGAAGCAATGTAGTGCAGACAGCTAAAAATATCAACGAAGCGTTTGGGAAGCATGTGGCTAGTGAACGCACAGTACATCAATGGTTTGAGAAGTTCTATTCTGGTGATTTTAATCCTGTAAATGAGCCATGTGGGCGACCTGAGACCAAGGTGGATATTGAAAGCTGTAGTGGAAGTGAATCCATTTCAACCTACCTATGAATTAGCAGCAAAGTTTGACATTATTATTCCAACAACATTGGACCATTTGGAACAAATGGACAAGGTAAAGAAGCTGGATAGATGGGTTCTGCATGAATTAAACAAACGTTAGAAGAGAAATCGTCTCGAAGCTTGCCTTTCTTTGCTGTCACAACATAAAGGCAAACCATTTCTATACCGTATTGTTATCTGTGATGAAAAATGGATTCTTTTTGACAATTACAAGCATTCTGCACAATGGTTGGATAAAGATCAAGTGCCAAAACACAGTCCAAACCCAAATATTCATCAAAAAAAGCTAATGGTATCTGTTTGGTCTAACACTGGTGTTATCCATTACAGCTTCATGAAACCTGGTCAATTGATTACAGCAGATGTCTACTCCAACCAATTGGGTGAAATGATGAGAATGCTTGTGATTTAGCAGCCAAGATTGGTCAACAGAGACAGGCCAATTCTCTTGCAAGACAACACTTGACTACATGTCACACAAACAATGCTGCTCAAACTGTAGAAGCTGTACTCGGAAACTCTCTGTCATCCACCATATTCACCAAACCTTGCACCAACTGACTACCACTTCTTCCAGGCTTTGGACCACTCCTTGCAAGGAAACAAATTCAATTCTCAACAAGCTGTGGAAAATGCCTTTCGTGATCTCATCGCCACTAGCTCTCCAGGCTTCTTCACTGCTGGCATAAGCAAGCTACCATTAAGATGGCAAAACTGTGTCAATAGTTTAGGGTGCACCTTTGATTAATTGTACTGCTTCTTGTTTGAGAGATAATAAAGTAGATTTTTGATTCAAAATCAGACATTTCGTATTTAATGAGAATGGCCGGAGACACGCGAATCAGAAGAAGGCTGGTCAATGGAGTTCCCAACTTGAAAAACAGATAAAAGAAAAATTTAATAAATTGTATCTCAGTGACCAGCAGGACAATATTCAACTGGTCAAAAATACATGTAATTTGAGTCTCAAAAGGACAGGAGGGAAAAAAATTGTAAAATAATAAAAAAAAAAGTCCCAGTATTTGGTGAACAAAATTACGTACTTATTTTAGAAGTTCAAGGAATCCCAAGTGAAATGAAAGGAAAGAGAACGACTGCTATGCCAACGGTCACCTGATCACTGAAAATCTAACATGAAGAGAAAATCTTCAAAGCAGCTGCAGAGAAATGATACATTATATACAAGGAAATGATGTTTTAAATAACAGTTGATTTCTTAAAAGAAGATGTAGAATAGTATTTCAGAGTATTAAAGAAGAAAAATTCATACCCATTAACTCGAAATTGTATTATCTATCAAGCAAAAATATCCTCATTCAATGTGGGTAAAATAGAGACATTTGCAGACGAGTGAAAGCTGACGCGGGCAGAGCCAGCCGGCCTTCACCACGTGATTCAGTGAAGGAGTTTCCAGGTGAAGAAAAATGAGACCAGAAAATTGTATTCACAGGATGAAGTGAAGAACACCAAAAATAGTAAATACACTAGTATTAATAAATAGAAAATACTATGTGTGTTTGTGTCTTAATTTTCTTGAAAGATACATGAGTGTAAAATGTATGATAATAACATAGAGGATATGGGGCTAAATGGAATTAAATTGCTATAATTTTTTAAGTTTATGTAAACTGGTATAATAGTGACTGTATCTAGACTATGAATAGGTAAGGATGCACATTGTAATCCCTAGAGGAACAAATTTTAGGGCCCAGTGGCAGTGGCTCACACCTATACTCCTAGCACTCTGGGAGGCCGAGGCAGGAGGATCCCTTGAGCTCGGGAGTACGAGACCAGCCTGAGCAAGAGTGAGACCTGTCTCTACTAAAAACAGAAAAAGATAGCCAGGCTACGTTCACACCAGGACACTCTAGCCCAGGCAATAGAGAGAGACTCTGTCTCGGGGAAAAAAAAAAACAAAGTTAAATAGTACAAAGATACCTAAAGCTCCAATAAAGGAATTGAAAATGGAATACTAATTTTATTAGTTCCAAAGAAAGTAGAACAGGAGGAATAGAGAAACAAAGAGTAACCAGGACACATATAAATATCCCAAAATGGTAAACTTGAAACTAAATTTACCAATAATTACACTAAATACAAATGGATTAAACACCCCTAATGAATAGGTGAAGATTATCGGATTGGATTTTTAAAAAATCAAGACTTAACTGTATGCTATCTACAAGGGACTCATTTTAAGTACAAAGACACAGGTTGAAAAAGAAAGAATGGTAAAAGATAAACCATGAAAACAGTAATAAAAAAGCAACTATAGTTAATCAGACAAGGTAAACTTCAAGATGAGGAATGTGGTCAAAGACAAAGAGAGGTATAATAATAATAGTAAAATGATAATATTTGTATCCCCATAATATGCAGAAATAAAACTAAATAATATT
>NW_012150163.1:128186-132249 GCF_000956105.1 Propithecus coquereli
GGTGATGACGTGAGTGGTTGGTGTTCATCAGGAAAACCACGAACATAAAGGGTGAACAGCTCAGTGAGAAATGCAGCTCTCTCTCTTTGAACATGCCAGCAAGAGGCCGTTCGCTGGTTCTGTGCATCAAAGACAAGCATCCTATTCACTCTTAGAAATCACATCTAACCTTCTTTAGGAAAAGAGCTTTAATTTGATAGAGAATGAAAAATATCAATTAACCTATTAATTAACCTAGAGAAACTATTAGCCTGGAAGATAATCAAATTGCTTTTTAAAAGATTACCCGACAACAGAGAAACTGCACAAATAATTACTTCTGCAAACATCCGGTGTTCTACCTTTCTCTCTGCAATACTTGAGAGAATTTAAATATCAAAGAATCCTGACTCTTTCGTGAGTGTTTTCTTCAGCTTTATAAAACTCATGCTTCAGGGTTTCAAGGATTTTGTTTTGTGTTTGTCTTGCAGTGGGGAGGAGGGGAGCTTTGTTGATTCCAGGTATTAGTCTACTGCTCACAGCCTTTTGTGGGCCATAATAGTTCCCTGAGAATGTGCCAAGTGCCACGGAGCCTGGCCACAGATGTGTTCCCTATGGCTATCCACATACATGCACAATCTTGCATGTGATTTCAGAAGGTTTGCAGAGCCCTAGAATTTTGTCTCAAATCCTCTAGAGCAGTGGTCCCCGACCTTTTTGGCATTAGGGACTGGTTTCATGGAAGACTATTTTTCCACAAACAGTGGGGCGGGGATGGTTTCAGGATGATTCAAGTGAATTACATTTATTGTGCAGTCAGACCTCTCTGCTAATGATAATCTGTATTTGAGGCCTCTCCCCAGCGCTAGCATCTCCGTCTCAGCTCCACCTCAGGTCATTAGGCACTGGTTCTCATAAGGAGCAGCAACCTGGATCCCTCGCATGCGCAGTCTGAAATAGGGGTCATGCTCTTATGAGAATCTAATGCCCCCACTGATCGAACAGGAGGCGGAGCTCAGGGGTGATGCCAGCGATGGGGAGCAGCTGTAAATACAGACGAAGCTTCACTTGTTCACCCACCATTCACCTCCTGCTGTGCTACCCTGTTCTTAACAGGCCAGGGACGGATACCTGTCTGCAGCCCAGGCTTGGGGACCTCAGCTCTAGACAATACAGTCTGAATTATAACAGAAGCCCTAGGTCTTCATTTTTTTTCTATGCAATATCCTCTAGTGGAAGCACAGACTGGCCTTCCCGCGCTAATACCTGGCGTGGGGGTGTGCGAGCTCAGCAGGCAGTGGTGTGTGGTTGCCCAGAGAGTGTGTCTCAGAAGCCTTTGGCAGAGGTGCTGTTGGCTTCATTTTCTGCCTGTGAATTCAAGTGGGAGACAAATGGATTTCCGTCCTTTTTCTGATCCTGTGTGGGAACTATAGAAAAACGAGTCTTTCTACCTAGTTAGAAAGAAATGCTTTCCCAAAGATGAATTCAGACAGTTTTATTGAATGGAAAAAATGTCTGGTCTGTCTCTACATGCAGTCTTCCCTGGTGGCTTATACCTGGCAAAGAGAAAAATCAGTCTCTTGACTGAAAGAAGTCTGTGTCAAGAGGAAGGAAGGGGGAGAAGTTAAAAGAGAAAAAAGGCAAGAGGCGGGACAGAACGCACAGCGCTGGGGCGGGGGGCGGGCGGTGGGGGACTTACTGCCGGGTGGCACAGCAGTTAGTCCACGGTTCTGAAGATCCGCAGCGTGGGCGTGTGCGGAACTGCATCTGGGGTCCCGAGACGCAACGTGGGTGGAACTGAGATTCACAAGGGGCTGCCCTGGCACCAAGGACCAGCCTCGCCAACTGGGTGGATTCGCAGAAATTATGGTACCCCTCTGAGCCTCAGTTTCTCCTTTTGTAGGTGGGAATAATTACACAAAGTGTTTTGCAGAGCAAGTGAGAACATATTCATGAGAGTCTGCTTACTGCGGGAATCTGTCATTTGTTAGTTTCTCTTCCCATAACAGCAACGTTGAGCTAGAGACAGCCTTACATCGTAGGGGGAGAACGTCCCTGGAGATGGGAGCAAGGATCTGCCCATATTAGCACGTAGCTATTCCATGAGAGCTGCTTATCTCACAGGAAAAGCTACAGACGGTTTGGAAGATGATGAGCTCTGCAGAATGAGGTGCTCTGAGAATGACAGAAAAACAGGCACGTGAGAAACTAGCAAAGGCTTGAGGCCCTTAAGGAACCGATCACCTTTCAGGCAGGGTCAACAAGAAGGCTACGCAGGTCTCCCAGGGAGACAAGATGGGATAGTGTGGTTCCAATAAGAACAGGAATGCCATGTGAAATAAAACATGCGTAAGCCGAGGTGTGTAATATACAGCCTCGCATTGGCCTGTTAGGGTAGAGGGACTTACTCTCCGGTAAAAATGAAGATGCCCAGTTAATGCATTTCACGGGTAGTTGTCTGCAGCAGGGTGAGCACATTTGTCTACTTCAGTTAAATTAAAAATCAAGGCCCCAGAATGTCGTGTGTGCGTGTGTTGGAAATGGAGATGATTCCTTCTGCTCAGTGGTGAGCCAAGGCTGGGACAGATACCAGGGCAGCCACCTCCCCAGGCCGGGGGGGCATCTGACCGCTCACATTGTTGGGAATTGCCACGCTGTGGTGTTAACGCAAACCACACTGACCCTTGGTCAGGTCTGTGACTGTTTCGAATTCTCCGCAGACCACGCCCCCGCTAACCCTCTCCACTGCCCCCATCAATAGCATGTGATCGTGTCATAGAAACGATTCCCGATCACTTGTGGCTGTGTCATCAGAACAGGAGATTTATCAGGATTTATGAGTTACGACAGATTAAAAACAGTAAGATTTACATGGAGGACTTAGACTTATGCTTGGAGCATGTCCAAACTAGTTGGAAAGGTAAGACTAACCCGTCTAGAGTGAAAGTGGATGGTCTTTGCCAATTTCACCACCCCATGAGCAGAACCCACTAAAACTACTGTCAAAGCGGGTCTTGAGATCCGTCTGCCCCCGGAAAGAACCGTAAGAGTCTTCACTCCTGGGAAGAGGCTACCTGATAGCTCTTTTAAACATTTTCCCTTTTGTTTAAGAGGATTTTAATCTGCCAGAATTAAACTAAAATTAAATAAAAACTTAAAAAGAGCTCTGGCAAGAAGACAGATTGGAAGATAACGCAGGGAAGGTGGGGACACCTGGGGTGCGGTGCTGTCTGGAGTATCAGTAAAATAACCTTAAACATTGTGTGCACTGTGAACCTGTGTCTGTGGAATGAATTTCAAGGCAGAAGGGAGCGGATGCCAGAGAGCTACCAGCATCATTTTCTGCGTAGCCGTTCTCTGCCAAGCAAAAAGGCGATGGTCTCGTTTTTCTCTGCAGTGAGGGTGAGGCAGCACGTCGGCCCCCCTGGGGAGGGGCTGTGGTGTGAATGAGCCCCCACACCGCTGCTCTGAGACAGCACTGAGTGGGCCGGAATACGCCGGAGTGAGCACAGCAATGCAGGTGGCCCCAGGGCCGTCCCCCTGCAGGTAAGACAGGGCAGGGCCCCGGCAGCAGGAAGGTACCTGCAATTAATACTGCTGCGCTCCAGCCTCGTGCTGACCTGTGCGCTCGTGTTTCTCTAAATCTTGCTTGTGCATGCTGTGTGAAAGCCAGAAATGGTTTGACTAGAAATGACCACAGGTATCACAAATTTTTTTTTTCATTTCAGGGTATTAAGAGGGTACAAACATTTTGGTTACATTTTATGTCTTTGCCTCACCCAAGCGAGGGTTAGAGGCATGCCCTTCTCCTCTACAATGCTCCCCATGTCCTTTAGTTGCGGGTTTAGCCCCTCTCATCCCCCTAACCCCTGGAGAATATTACTGCCGTGTGAGCACCGTAGTGTTGATCAGTTAGTACCAATTTGATGGTGAGTACAAGTGAAGCCCATTCTTCCGCTCTTGTGATACCTCACTTCGGATAATGGGCTCAAGTTCAATCCAGGAAAATATAAGAGGTGCTAGATCACTGTCGTTTCTTATGATTGAGTAATTTTTAAAAAATATTTGCAATTTTATAGCAACA
>NW_012150163.1:132299-134753 GCF_000956105.1 Propithecus coquereli
GGGCACTTTACAAAAGAAGATCTCTAAATGGCCGATAAGCACATGAAATTGTGCTCGGCGATACTAGTCACTAGGAAATGGCGACTCGAACCATCTCGAGAGAACGTTTCACAGCCCACTGGAATGGCTGTAACCATTGGGCAGGGCTGCAAAACAGCATAAACTCGTATACGTCATTGGTGGGAGTGCACCATACAGTAGGTGCAACTGCTTTGGATAACTGAAAGTTTCTTATAATGCTGAGTGTATAGTGCCCAATGGCAGCCTATTGCACTCTTAGGTATTTACCCAACAGCAATGAAAGAATGTTCACAAAAAGACTTGCACAGAAATGTTTATAGCAGTTGAATTCATAATACCCTCAAAGTAGAAAGAACCCAGATATCTTTCAACAAGATAATGGATAAATAATTGTGGTATATTCGTACAATGAGCTGTTGCTGAATGTCTCAGTCAGTTTGGACGGCTATAGCAAAGTACCGGAGACTGGGTGGCTTAGGAACAAAAGAAATTTACTTCTCACAGTTCTGTAGGCTGAAAGTCCAAGATCAGGGTGCCAGCGTGGCTGGGTTCTAGTGAGGGCCCCTTCCAGGTTGCAGGCTGCCTTCTTCTTGCTGTGTCCTCACATGGCAGAAGAAAGGAGATCTAGAGAACTCTCTGGGGTTCCTTTACAAGGACACTAAACCCACTCAATCCCATGCATGAGGCTCCACCCCGCTGACCTACTCACCTCCCAAAGGACCCGCCTCCAGATACCATCCCAGTGAAGGTTAGGATTTCAACATATGAATTTTGGCAGCACACGAACATTCAGACTGTTGCAGTGAGCAAAAGAGAAGGCTGCACTTCTAAGACACATTGCAGTAAGGATGAATCTTAGACATCAATTTCATTCCTGGCATGAATGAAGCCAGAAAAAGAAATTATACGCTCTGTAATTCAGTGTGTGAGACGTCCAAGAATAGTGAAAGAAATCAGAACAGTGGTTTCCTCTGGGAGGCTGGGGGTGGAACTGACTCGTAACGGGAGATCACATTTGGGGGGTGATGAAAATGTCTTACGTTCTTTATTGGAGCGTGTACAATTGAGTGTGTGCACGCAAATTATGGTATACGTTTGTCAAAAGTCCCTTGAATTACACACTGAATTGTGCATTTCACTGCATCTCAATTTTACCTCAGTGGAAAAAAGGGGGCATGCCTTGGCATGTGCTTTCATTCTCTAAGCCTATTAATTATAAAAGTGGGTTACCCAGATCCTGGGACAGCTGTGAATGGGGCTGCCCCGTTCACGTTCTCAGATGGGGACCTGGGGACCCAGGGGTGCTGGAAACTCGCGGTGGAGCTGACAGTGCTCACGATCTGCTTTGCTCTTACCATCTCAGGTGATGACGTGAGTGGTTGGTGTTCATCAGGAAAACCACGAACATAAAGGGTGAACAGCTCAGTGAGAAATGCAGCTCTCTCTCTTTGAACATGCCAGCAAGAGGCCGTTCGCTGGTTCTGTGCGTCAAAGACAAGCATCCTATTCACTCTTAGAAATCACATCTAACCTTCTTTAGGAAAAGAGCTTTAATTTGATAGAGAATGAAAAATATCAATTAACCTATTAATTAACCTAGAGAAACTATTAGCCTGGAAGATAATCAAATTGCTTTTTAAAAGATTACCCGACAACAGAGAAACTGCACAAATAATTACTTCTGCAAACATCCGGTGTTCTACCTTTCTCTCTGCAATACTTGAGAGAATTTAAATATCAAAGAATCCTGACTCTTTCGTGAGTGTTTTCTTCAGCTTTATAAAACTCATGCTTCAGGGTTTCAAGGATTTTGTTTTGTGTTTGTCTTGCAGTGGGGAGGAGGGGAGCTTTGTTGATTCCAGGTATTAGTCTACTGCTCACAGCCTTTTGTGGGCCATAATAGTTCCCTGAGAATGTGCCAAGTGCCACGGAGCCTGGCCACAGATGTGTTCCCTATGGCTATCCACATACATGCACAATCTTGCATGTGATTTCAGAAGGTTTGCAGAGCCCTAGAATTTTGTCTCAAATCCTCTAGAGCAGTGGTCCCCGACCTTTTTGGCATTAGGGACTGGTTTCATGGAAGACTATTTTTCCACAAACAGTGGGGCGGGGATGGTTTCAGGATGATTCAAGCGAATTACATTTATTGTGCAGTCAGACCTCTCTGCTAATGATAATCTGTATTTGAGGCCTCTCCCCAGCGCTAGCATCTCCGTCTCAGCTCCACCTCAGGTCATCAGGCACTGGTTCTCATAAGGAGCAGCAACCTGGATCCCTCGCATGCGCAGTCTGAAATAGGGGTCATGCTCTTATGAGAATCTAATGCCCCCACTGATCGAACAGGAGGCGGAGCTCAGGGGTGATGCCAGCGATGGGGAGCAGCTGTAAATACAGACGAAGCTTCACTTGTTCACCCACCATTCACCTCCT
>NW_012150163.1:146398-148045 GCF_000956105.1 Propithecus coquereli
TCTATATATGTATTTTTAGTTTTCCAGATCATTTCTTTCTATTTTTTAGTAGAGACGGGGTCTCGCTCTTGTTCAGGAGAGTCTCGAACTCCTCACCTTAAGCGATCCACCCACCTCGGCCTCCCAGAGTGCTAGGATTATAGGCGTGAGCCACCGCGCCCGGCCCCAAAGGAGCAATTTTTAATTCCATGGCTGTTTAGAGGAAAAATCTGAGTAACCATTGCCTCGGTGACAGAAACCAGATCCTCCTCCCATGAGCTTGCAGCTTTAGAGTATGGGATGGAAGAAAACAGATACTGGGATGTGAGATCTCACACTGTTTGACTGATAGGTGTCCACGATAAGTGGGTACTTCGTTAATTCCCGTCTACACATCTACTTCTGTACCTCCTCCGACGGCGCCTCTCTTGTGCCAGCCTTGGACCAAGCAATCAAGGCTGTCCAACGAGTTCTCTGCTACGTTCCTTCATGGAGGCCTGTGGAAACTGGTATGAAGCTGGTACACTGTAAATATAAAGAAAATAGCTTAGGTGGCCAACTAGAGTCCCCAGAAGCCCTGCTCTTTGACACAATGAAAGCTCATTAAGGTTGTTGCCCTGCAGTGGCCTTTGCAAGGAGTGTGAGAGGTACATCTCACTTACATGTATTTGCATCAACTTCAGTACCCCTAATTCTCATTGTGTGTAATGCATTTACTCATGAAGCACCCTAGAATATGCAAACAAAAACGTGACGTGCATAAAATTCGTAACAGAGTTTCCAAACTATGAAATGTTTGATGGTAGGACAGAGAAGCACACTCCACGTCAGCACATGGTGTTCCTTGGTGTCACATGATTGAGAATGTTGGCTTCAGTCACAAAGGTTTGGGTATGATCCTTGTTCAACCTGTAATTGGCTGTTACTGTGGGGAAATTATCCATCTCTTAAGCTCATTTACACTTGAGAATGGGAAATAATAAAATCTGTCTGGTAGGGTTATTGTAAAGTTGAAAATTAGATTATCAGAAGCTTAGTATAGTGCTTGGTATGGCGTGAAGAGGGCCCAAATTGCTAGCTGTGATGATGATGATGGTGGTGATGCTGATGGTGTTGATGATGGTCCTGATGATGATGGTGATGATGATGGTATTGATGATGACAGTGATGATGGTGATGGTGTTGATAATGATGATAATGATGATGACGATGGTGATGATTGTGATGATGATGGTGATGGTGATGGTGATAATGACAGTGATGATAGTGATGGGGAACGTGATGATTGTGATGATGATAATGTTTAACTGAACAAAGTCTCTCCGAAATGGAACGTGATGCCGCCTTCTTAGATCGCCAGGCCAAAGGAAGGCTGTGTAGCGCACATTCCTGCTGTGGCCTGTGCCATTCAAGTCCTTGGCAAGCCTTCTAAAAAGAAAGGGAAGTTAGTTGAATGTATTTTACAGAAATGCACCATTTAATCTTCCCTCACGTAATGCAAGGTCAGGAAATACAAATGTAGGCAATTGCATTATGACTTTAGTGACTTTGTTCAATCATAATATTCAGCATTACTGCGCCATCAATTGTATTAGCAAGTATCAAAAACCCTTAAATGATGATATAGCAAGTGTCAGAAAGCCCTTAAGTGATAATATAACCAACTTA
>NW_012150163.1:148095-149777 GCF_000956105.1 Propithecus coquereli
CTCCTGCCTCAGCCTCCCGAGTAGCTGGGACTACAGGCACGCGCCACCATACCCGGCTAATTTTTTCTCTATATATGTATTTTTAGTTTTCCAGATCATTTCTTTCTATTTTTTAGTAGAGACAGGGTCTTGCTCTTGTTCAGGCTGATCTCGAACTCCTCACCTTGAGCGATCCACCTGCCTCGGCCTCCCAGAGTGCTAGGATTACAAGTGTGAGCCATTGCGCCCGGCCCCAAAGGAGCAATTTTTAATTCCATGGCTGTTTAGAGGAAAAATCTGAGTAACCATTGCCTCAGTGACAGAAACCAGATCCTCCTCCCATGAGCTTGCAGCTTTAGAGTATGGGATGGAAGAAAACAGATACTGGGATGTGAGATCCCACACTGTTTGACTGATAGGTGTCGTGGGTACTTCGTTAATTTCTGTCTACACATCTACTTCTGCACCTCCTCCAACGGCGCCTCTCTTGTGCCAGCCTTGGACCAAGCAATCAAGGCTGTCCAACGAGTCCTCTGCTACGTTCCTTCATGGAGGCCTTTGGAAACTGGTATGAAGCTGGTACACTGTAAATATAAAGAAAATAGCTTAGGTGGCCAACTAGAGTCCCCAAAAGCCCTGCTCTTTGACACAATGAAAGCTCATTAAGGTTGTTGCCCTGCAGTGGCCTTTGCAAGGAGTGTGAGAGGTACATCTCTCTTACATGTATTTGCATCAACTTCAGTACCCCTAATTCTCATTGTGTGTAATGCATTTACTCATGAAGGACCCTAGAATATGCAAACAAAAACGTGACGTGCATAAAATTCATAACAGAGTTTCCAAACTATGAAATGTTTGATGGTAGGACAGAGAAGCACACTCCACGTCAGCACATGGTGTTCCTTGGTGTCACATGATTGAGAATGTTGGCTTCAGTCACAAAGGTTTGGGTATGATCCTTGTTCAACCTGTAATTGGCTGTTACTGTGGGGAAATTATCCATCTCTTAAGCTCATTTACACTTGAGAATGGGAAATAATAAAATCTGTCTGGTAGGGTTATTGTAAAGTTGAAAATTAGATTATCAAAAGCTTAGTATAGTGCTTGGTATGGCGTGAAGAGGGCCCAAATTGCTAGCTGTGATGATGATGATGGTGGTGATGATGGTCCTGATGATGATGGTGATGATGGTGGTATTGATGATGACAGTGATGATGGTGATGGTGTTGATAATGATGATAATGATGATGACGATGGTGATGATTGTGATGATGATGGTGATGGTGATAATGACAGTGATGATAGTGATGGGGAACGTGATGATTGTGATGATAATGTTTAACTGAACAAAGTCTCTCCGAAATGGAACGTGATGCCGCCTTCTTAGATCGCCAGGCCAAAGGAAGGCTGTGTAGCGCACATTCCTGCTGTGGCCTGTGCCATTCAAGTCCTTGGCAAGCCTTCTAAAAAGAAAGGGAAGTTAGTTGAATGTATTTTACAGAAATGCACCATTTAATCTTCCCTCACGTAATGCAAGGTCAGGAAATACAAATGTAGGCAATTGCATTATGACTTTAGTGACTTTGTTCAATCATAATATTCAGCATTACTGCGCCATCAATTGTATTAGCAAGTATCAAAAACCCTTAAATGATGATATAGCAAGTGTCAGAAAGCCCTTAAGTGATAATATAACCAACTTA
>NW_012150163.1:149827-151610 GCF_000956105.1 Propithecus coquereli
ATAAATAATTTAAAAAGTGTCTGAGGGTGCTGGTTCCCTCAAGGTACCTAGAACAAGGCACATAGTTAAGAAATGCACAGATATTTCTGTTGTAACAAAACATGTTCATTCCTAAAAAAAAATCGCCATATTATACAAATTCACGTAATAAAAAACACAGCACTTATGGGGAAAAGCGGTACAGACAAAACATTTAAATACTCTGTCAGTGACAAATAGAAGACGGGAAAATGATAGCATAGTTTCACACGTGTTAAATGTTAAGAAATAAATAAGGCCAGGCGCGGTGGTGCACGCCTGCAATCCTAGCACTTTGGGAGGCAGAGGCGGGAGGATCCCTTGAGCTCAGCAGTTCGGGCCAGGCCTGAGCAAGAGCGAGACCCCGTCTCTACTAAAAATGGAAAAATTAGTCGTGACATCCCTCAGCTACGAAGGAAGCTGAGGCAGGAGGATCCCTTGAGCCCAGGAATCTGAGGTTGCTGTGAGCTACGATGACGCCACTGCACTCTACCCAGGTGACGCAGCGAGACTCTGTCTCAAATACGTACAAACATACATGGATATATACTACAATATATACGGCACTTTACCTTGAAGAAGACCTGGAGTTCACTTGGGGAAGTGAGCCCCGAGAAGGTCGTAGCTTGTGAGTGACTGGAGAGGTGGAAGGCGGGTGTCTGAAATCAGGGCAGTTGTAACACCGCGTGGACGTGTGTGGCTCCTCACACGGGTGAGCCCAGGCCGCTGGCGGGGTTGAGGGCATGCATGCCTGTGCTTTGTGAATTCCCACAGCCTCAATTCCTCTGCTGCATGCAGTTTTTCTGCATTCACTTAGTGTTTCTCTCAGACAAAATCTCACATAAGCAAGCAGGAAATTAACAGGATGCTCAAATTGTTCTCCAACCTATCCATTATGTTGAAACAAAGTCACGTCTTCAAAGCAAGCATTTTAACAGACCTGACTGCACTAAGTCCTCCCTCCGAGGAGGCTACAGTCTTGTTCAGAATAAAATATGGACAAATAGGAAATACTGAATTACTGAAGTACCAGACTGGATACGCAGGTGTCTTGGAAAGGGAGGGGATGGTGGGCAGTGAAAGAAGTTTTCTTGCAGGAGGCAATTCTGGAAGAAGAGATCTAAGCAAAGCCAGGGAAGAGGAGAGAAATGTGATGGGGGCAGAGGGACCCCTGCTCGGGGAGAGACGAGAAACAGGTGTGAGCAGAAGCAAGAGCGACCCTCATAAACATTGCAGAGCATCGGGGTACAGGAGGTGTTCTTAACAGTGTGGGCATGAGCCAAGCGTGGAGCGAGCGAATGACTGTGTGCAGAATTCCGGACGTCACTGCGTATCGTACAGTCCGTCCTGCTCATTTCTCATTACCGAGTTCCTGCTGTGTGCCAGACATGGGTCACAGCTGGGAACAAAGCCGGGGGCACCAAAGGCCAAGTGTCTGCCCTGAGGAGACAGCAGCCCCAGGGCGAGGGAGCAGACACCCAACAGTCCCAGGAGGAGCGGGGGCTTGGGGATCTGTGAGGCAGAAAAGGCCAGAGGGAGGACGGGCTGTGGGGCGATTCCAGAGAGGGCAGCCTGGCGAGGAGGTTTCTGCAAGGAATCAACTGCCGAATCCCCAGGTGGCCAGTGAAGTCTGGAAGCAGGTCTGGGAAAGTTGGTCCCAGGCAGAGGAGACAACACAGGGAAAGATCCCAAGGTGCCTAGAGGCGGCCTGTGGGGTACAGCGGCTGGGCGGGAGGGCGCTGGGGTGGGGGGCGGACGAGCAAGG
>NW_012150163.1:151660-153423 GCF_000956105.1 Propithecus coquereli
AGGGTACTGGTTCCCTCAAGGTACCTAGAACAAGGCACATAGTTAAGAAATGCACAGATATTTCTGTTGTAACAAAACATGTTCATTCCTAAAAAAAAAAAATCGCCATATTATACAAATTCATGTAATAAAAAACACAGCACTTATGGGGAAAAGCGGTACAGACAAAACATTTAAATACTTTGTCAGTGACAAATAGAAGACAGCAAAATGATAGCATAGTTTCACACGTGTTAAATGTTAAGAAATAAATAAGGCCAGGCGCGGTGGTGCACGCCTGTAATCCTAGCACTTTGGGAGGCAGAGGCGGGAGGATCCCTTGAGCTCAGCAGTTCGGGCCAGGCCTGAGCAAGAGCGAGACCCCATCTCTACTAAAAATGGAAAAATTAGTTGTGACATCCCTCAGCTACGAAGGAGGCTGAGGCAGGAGGATCCCTTGAGCCCAGGAATCTGAGGTTGCTGTGAGCTACGATGACGCCACTGCACTCTACCCAGGTGACACAGCGAGACTCTGTCTCAAATACGTACAAACATACATGGATATATACTACAATATATACAGCACTTTACCTTGAAGAAGACCTGGAGTTCACTTGGGGAAGTGAGTCCCGAGAAGGTCGTAGCTTGTGAGTGACTGGAGAGGTGGAAGGCGGGTGTCTGAAATCAGGGCAGTTGTAACACCGCGTGGACGTGTGTGGCCCCTCACACGGGTGAGCCCAGGCCGCTGGCGGGGTTGAGGGCATGCATGCCTGTGCTTTGTGAATTCCCACAGCCTCAATTCCTCCGCTGCATGCAGTTTTTCTGCATTCACTTAGTGTTTCTCTCAGACGAAGTCTCACATAAGCAAGCAGGAAATTAACAGGATGCTCAAATTGTTCTCCAACCTATCCATTATGTTGAAACAAAGTCACATCTTCAAAGCAAGCATTTTAACAGACCTGACTGCGCTAAGTCCTCCCTCCGAGGAGGCTACGGCCTTGTTCAGAATAGAATATGGACAAATAGGAAATACTGAATTACAGAATTACCAGACTGGATATGCAGGTGTCTTGGAAAGGGAGGGGATGGTGGGCAGTGAAAGAAGTTTTCTTGCAGGAGGCAATTCTGGAAGAAGAGATCTAAGCAAAGCCAGGGAAGAGGAGAGAAATGTGATGGGGGCAGAGGGACCCCTGCTCGGGGAGAGACGAGAAACAGGTGTGAGCAGAAGCGAGAGCGACCCTCATAAACATTGCAGAGCATCGGGGTACAGGAGGTGTTCTTAACAGTGTGGGCATGAGCCAAGCGTGGAGCGAGCGAATGACTGTGTGCAGAATTCCGGCCGTCACTGCGTATCGTACAGTCCGTCCTGCTCATTTCTCATTACCGAGTTCCTGCTGTGTGCCAGACATGGGTCACAGCTGGGAACAAAGCCGGGGGCACCAAAGGCCAAGTGTCTGCCCTGAGGAGACAGCAGCCCCAGGGCGAGGGAGCAGACACCCAACAGTCCCAGGAGGAGCGGGGGCTTGGGGATCTGTGAGGCAGAAAAGGCCAGAGGGAGGACGGGCTGTGGGGCGATTCCAGAGAGGGCAGCCTGGCGAGGAGGTTTCTGCAAGGAATCAACTGCCGAATCCCCAGGTGGCCAGTGAAGTCTGGAAGCAGGTCTGGGAAAGTTGGTCCCAGGCAGAGGAGACAACACAGGGAAAGATCCCAAGGTGCCTAGAGGCGGCCTGTGGGGTACAGCGGCTGGGCGGGAGGGCGCTGGGGTGGGGGGCGGACGAGCAAGG
>NW_012150163.1:153473-156748 GCF_000956105.1 Propithecus coquereli
GATCTTAATTGCGTAATCTGCTTCCCGGGCGTGAGGGGTGGGTGGATAGACAGTTAAGGTCGTGCGTGATTCCACCACGGAGGGCACAGGGCTTGATTTGCCATGTCTTAGTACCGAGGGCAGGATCAGAAGACTTAAGGGCAGGAAGAGGTAGGGGGTACAGTAGTCACATTTTCCCTGGCTTAGGATTAAAACAAAAATATAACTTCCATGAGAGGAAGAACATACCTGGCATATTTTAATGAGGATGAGAGATAGAGAGTGTCCAAGATGAGGTTCCACAGAAAGAGTCAAAGGTGGGAGAATGAGGATGTTGGAAGCTAACAGGAGAGGAATAAGTGTAGGAGGAACATATTCTTAAGGAAAAGGAAACAGGTAATTGCAAATCCGCAATAAAAGACAGTGATTAAGAGAACTATATGGACAAAAAGATTAAAGAAGTGTGAGCGTTCTGGATGACAACAACAAGTGAGTAACGATGGATCCTAGCAGTTTGCTCGGGGCCACTGGTCGGTCCAGATGTTGGAAGACTCCAGGGGCAGCAGGTGACAGTGGAGCGGGCGAGAGCTGAAGGTCATATTCTGGAAATGGAATCCACCTTCCTAGGGCCAGTGTGGAATGTTAGAAGGTTTCATGTTATGCCAGAGCAGATAGGGAGACAATTAGAGCTATCTGGAGGTTGACAAGGCAGCAGGCTGAGATGAATTACACCCCAGAAGCGTGGCGAGGAAGAGCAGGGAAACGTGGCGTCTGGAGTGTCTGAGCCGCTCCTCAGCACCGGTGGAGGGAGGCGGCTCTTGCGGGCGCTGCAGGCAGGCCCAGCACACCCGGACGCCCAGTGAGCAGGTGTTTCCAGCAGGCCATGGAGGGGGCATCTCACTGCTCACCCCTCTGCCCCCTGTGAAGAGCAGGGTGCCCTCCTCCCTGTGCTTTGATTGTCCTCAGCCTTCCCCACCAATCCATGGCCGGCCAGTCCCATCACAGAACAGAAACTAGATGTTTCCAGAATCTTTATGCCACAGCACTTGAATATTTTTTGGTTTCACAATGGCTTTACACGTAAAAGACGATATTACATAGTAAACCTTTAAAATAACATGAAATAACGATGGTCAGATTACTTAGAAGACCCGGTTTCTGTATGTAGTAGATGCTCTCCGTATCATTTATTTGCACCCCTAACTTCTCCACGCTCGTTTCCCCACCTGTTCGATAGGAAGAGTAATAGCTGCTGTCTCTGCCAGTTTTCCTGAGGACCACATGAGATAAATACAGAAAAACAAACTATGAAAAGCACGAAATGCTTTATGACCTACGGTGTTATGTTTGTGAGAATGAAGCCAAACTGGAATCGTGTCTAAAATCTAAGAATTGATAAAGGGAAGATATGCTCCGCTGTAGACTCTAACATAGTGTGATTAAAGTCTGACTATAAGAAGAGAAATCCTGATGAATTATGAGACCCAATTTATGGAATAAATTATTGAACTGGTTTTTCAAAAAGTCCAATAGTGGCTATAATTTATCTTGATTAGTAGAAAGGTTTCATAAACTGTAGCATGCAAAGCATTGATCTGTTGAATGAGCACACGGTGCAGTAGCGCCCTGCAAATGCCAGACACCCCTCGCTCCGCGGAGGGCAGCGCAGCGGCCTCTGTCGTCCATCACGGCCGTGGAGCAAAGCAAGAGCTGGATGCTATGGCAGAAAACAATCAATCTGCGAGACTGGTGCACAGAATTGAAGCATAGCATTCGAAAACACGTTTCTTCCAAAGATCTTTAAAGAAATTTGAACCAGAACTCACCCACATATCTATAGCCTCCAAATTATACACCCAATTGTTACAGAATTTGGGTTCGTTTCCCAGTGGCTTTGCTTTCCTTTGCTCTTATTATATACATTTTTTTTTTAATCTGCTCAGGCCAGAACCAAATAACAAAGAAAGAGACCGTGATGCTCTTGCAGTGTGGGAAGCCACATTTTAGCATCACTATGGGAAGAAGAGAAACTTGGAATCTGGATTCTCAGTAGGTTGTTCTTGATTAACACTTGTTCACCCCAAATCAGTCCTTCAATGTAGCAAGGTTCGTGCATTTAGATGTCAGCCCCAGGTTCTGGTGAGACGCTGGAAGTGTTCGAGCCTGGACTTGCCGCTGTGGTTCCTGGTTAGCCTCACTTAAGGGAGGTCAAGTGTCTCCAGAAGATGCCAGTCTTTAGAATGAGAACAGGAAACAGCTCTTGGTTCTTGAGCAGAACATCCCTGAGGCTGTTCTCGCCTGCGGTAAGGAATCTTTATCCACCCTCCCCGCATCTTCCCATCAGCTCCGGGGATCGCACACCTCTAGTGACAGGGACCCACTCTGTCCTCTGAAGGCAGATCTCCCATTGAGAATATGCAAATTCAACTCCCTCAAGGCCCAACACAAATGAGCAGGCCATCAAATAAGATGCAAGGCAATGATTTCAACTATCCGAATAGGAAAGTCACATGCAGACAAATATCTTATGAATGTAATGGAGTAAAATGGCAAAAATACACTGACTTTGCTCAGCTGCTGTAGGTTAGAAGAGCTCCTTGACATCAGCCTAATCCATTTGTTTATTTTAATCTTGGCGTTTCCTCTCCTTTGTTCCCAAGATCTAGTATCAAAGGGCAACCACTTGACATCATTTCTACTTGTCATTTCCTAATGCAGTAGTTTTAAAGGCCGAGAAGCCAAAGAATCACGAAATTACATTTGTTATATGGTGACAAATGGAACTTGGAACAAGGGTGAGTTGGAAGGGGTTAGAAGGAGGGAATAACCTGCCGTTAGGACCTGGCCCAATTTTTGCACCTGTCCGCGTGACTATTCCCGCTTCTAAGAAACTAGACCATGTTTTAGTGAAAGGCAATCAGACGATCACTTAGATGTCACGTTGCTTTAATACATACTTAATTTTATCCTCATGACAATGCGGTTTCTGTTTTTATCATGTCTGTTTGAGAGATGAAAAAATGAAGACTCACCAAGGTTCATGCCACCCACCAAAACTCACAAACCAATGCATCGTGGAACTTGAACAGGCATCAAGATCAGTGGAAAGAGAGCAGACCCAGGGTAGATGTCGTTAGAGGAATGTGTGCTTTTTACCTGTTAGTTCTGTGTTGGTTTGTTATTTGTTTGTTCCTTCGTTTTATCATGTTTCACAAGAAATAGCAAAAAGCAACATAGTATAGGACAATGCCAGTGAGTAGAATAATATTCAAGCATATTTTAAAAAATTAATAAAT
>NW_012150163.1:169210-170701 GCF_000956105.1 Propithecus coquereli
GATTAGTTTGCTGTCACCTGTCCTTGTGATCATGGACAAGTTCCTCAACTTCTCTGGGCTTTGATTTTCTTTTCTGTGACTGTATGAGTTTGGACAAGATTACCTTAAGATCTTATACTTTATAGATCAGTACTATTGCTCAAGTTTTTTTTTTTAAAAAAAAAAAACAAATTTAGGAGTTGCCAAAAATAATGAAATTTTGCTCTTTGAGTGTTTTCCCCAAATCCCAGAGGTACAAGTTGGAAATCTGCATTGTAATCAAGGAAATGTCATGCATAAGAAAAACAGAAAATATATCTGCTTTTCTGTTATTCTTAGGTATTGGGTATAAAACCAATACTATAAAAATGACTTTATTCATCCAGTATCAAACCCTAAGTAATGAGAAAAAACACAAAGGAAATGTGTTTCCTATTAGTAAATAGAAAGAATAGAAATCCCATGGCTAGGATTTGAGTGTTTTAAACTGTGGCTAACCACAAAGACCTCCGTTTCATCTTCTTTTCATGATTAGCTGTTCTCATTTTCTCTTCAAATGGAAGGGGGAAGAGTAAATGCAACATGTTGAAAGAGTAACGTGGTTTGGTCCTTACATTGTTCGTTTCCCGCATTCACTGTGTTACGTAATCATTAAGTATATTTAATCACGTCGTTATTGAGTTAAAAACCAAGCGTTGCAGTCCAGTTTTGCAGGCTGTGCTGTTATTGCTGATCTGATTATGCCAGGTCACCACGCATGAACAGCATCTGATGTCAGTTCAGAAAATCCGGTCATTACTGCTTATGAACTGAAAATATAGGAAAATCCATTTGGAATGGATGTAAGGGGGAAAATCATTTTCCTGAAGAAAAGCAAAACAAAACCTATGTAGTATGTGGAGCAACAACTTAGAATCACAGAATCTAGAAGCCGGTAAGAGCCTGAGGAACAATCTACTGTGGTTCTGCCAAGTACCTGAACGTACAGTGACGTGCCTGGCGCCTCAGTCTCTCAGAGGATGCTCCGGTTTGGGGCTGAAATGTCTAATCTGGTCAGGTCCAGAAGCACACGAGGTTTTTCCCCAAGAGAGGAAGAAGCTAAGTCCCAGCGTTAAGGGGGCAAAGTTTGTACTAAGACACCAGAGGGGGGAGTCAGGTGGTAAACAGGTGCTTCTACATGCAGAGGAGGGGTGGCTGTTCCTGGGTGAAACGAGAGTGCAGAGGTCTGCGCTCTCTTGGTGTGGAGATTCTGCCCTGGCTCCGGGGCCCAGCCTTAGTCCAAGGCGCGCAGTTCTGACAGTGGGGACCTTCGGTGCCCCACCCATCTGTCTGTCTCTTTCTCCACCTACAACACTGCCCCGGCCATGGGGGCCAACTCTGCTTTTCAAAAGCTTTGTTTCCAAAAGAAAGGAGATTTATTAAATTAAGTGGAAAAGAGATACTGCAATAATAAGCTTGATTAAAGACTGGGTTAGTGTGCAATATCACAAGCACTTTCCTTGGAGCTTTCCC
>NW_012150163.1:171211-245206 GCF_000956105.1 Propithecus coquereli
GTCTCTTTCTGTGGTAGCAACTGGGAAGGGTCAAAAATGAGGGTTCTGCTGCTGGTTTGGATGCGGCACGTACATTATTGCAAATAGGGAAAATGTGTCGAAATTGGATGTGGGCAGGTGTCGGGTTCTCGCGTGGTTCTCTGTTACCCACGATGCGGAACAGTGAGGAGAGCGGGAATTGCCAACATAGAAGCCAGCAGTGATCGGGAAGGCGGAGGGAAAGTCCCCACATGGTCAGGAGACCTTGTCCTTTTTCAGACAGCACAACTCTCTCCATCTTATCTTTGGTGCTGGAGATAAATCCAACAGGCCTTTCTGTTTGCAAGGAGCGCACCTGCTCAGCGGGAGCCCCAAGCCCCACGTGTCCCTGTGTGGCAGCCACTGAGAGAGAGAACCACCTTCCTTGGCAGTCGGGAGGGTCACAGAGGAAGCTGAGGTTGGACACAAGACATCAGGCTGCCACTCTCACAAAGAACACAAAATCTTGTCTCACACGTGGGATCCGAAAGTAAAATCAGCACACCCTAAAGGAAAAGGATCAAAGGAAGGAGACTGGCGTTATTCAGTGAGGCCTCGCAGTGTCTCCGGCTCCAGGGTTCCTGCCTCGGGGAGGGACTGACTTAGGGATGAGACGCCTGGGGGAGGTCTGTACCCAGAACCCTCAGGGGACGTGGGGGGACCACTGTAGCCGCCTCCGGCTTTCAAGTCAAAAATTCTCAAAACTCCCTCTACACCTCCCATCCTGAAATAATCTGCATTTCTGTTCCTATCTCCCTGGGCAGACAGGTAGCCTCTTGGGAACAAGTACCCTGATTTATTCACTGTCAGATCCCCGGCTGCTAGCATGGTACCCAGAACAGAACTAACTTCTGCACGAGTGTTCTACATCTTCTGCTCAAACAGGCCTGCATGCTCCCTGGTCTCCGACAGGGCTCTCTCCTAATATTTACTTTTAATTAAATGGAGTATTCATCAAAGTGGAAAACATGCTTCACTTAATGCATTACCTCAGACTACAGAGAACGCACCTCTGTTACTTCTTATGGCCCTTTTGGGACAGCTGTGAGTTTAGTTTCATATACTGTGTTAGCATAATTGAAAAAGACATTAACCCAAAGGGAAGCATTTTGTACACTGCCTGGGTAGAAATTATATGAAGCTGATATTATCGGTAGTGCACTTGCCACTTAAATTTCACCTACAGAGTCATTGCAAAGCCCTCAGGCAAATTGTCCTCTTCTCATTTGGAATTTGATTTTAGAAATTTGGGGATATTGAGAGAATTTCACCGAAGTTCATTTTCAAAAGTCCCGTTGTAGATGGGCAGTGCATGGGGACCCCATCGGCCAAAGGCATGTTGAAGGGAAACATAAATGAGTGTTTACAGTCCTTGGCGGGGGATGGGGACCATGATGGAGCCAGAGACGGCTGCTGAGACAGTGGGGACGCGGCCATACCAGGCTGGTCCGCGGCCAGCGGCCGTGACAGCACCGCGAGCTGGCGCGTGTTCTCACGCTGCCTCCAGCCCCCTTGCATCCCAGGCCATCCTCACCCAACATGCGGTCCCGAAGTCCCCCCTGTCCCCGGGCTGGGGAGGTTCTGTTGCAAGGAGCTCCCAGAAAACCGCCTTCCAAGAGGACTGTCCCCAAACTGGAATGACGGTGGGAGTCACACGTTCACAGGCAGAGTCACCCATTCCATTTTGTTCCCACCAGAGTCTCTTTTACCCTTTCCCTCCCAAATGACTTCGGGTATATTTAAACTCATTTTCTAGAACATAGAAGAATTTAACTGACGTGTGGATACAATACATCCTTGCTGCCGTTCAGCTCCCACGCTTCCTTCTGTCCCCGGGATCTTTTCCTCTGCATGGATCTGAGTCCAATCAATTGGAACGTCCCAATAACGTGGAGCCCACCCACTTGGTCTCGGCTTCCCTCCCACCAGCTGCGCCAAGCCGGACAGTGCAGTGGGGGGAGAGGACGGAAGAGGAAGGGCTCCTGGTGGGAGGAAGAGCTTCAGATGGAGAACCAGGACCAGGGAGCACATCCCCCTAAAAACAGTGCAATTAATGACAGAGTGCGGTGTGTGCCGTAGCTGCTTCCCAGCGAGCCACCCACTCTGTGCAGCCAGACGCGCTCCTGTCGCCACTGGGATGGTCACTAGCCATACAGTTGTCGAGTGGCAATTACCCGTGTTTCGGGTAACGCACTCTTTACACTGACGCAAAATACACTCATATGGGTGGATAATCATCTGCATAACTACGCACCTCATTTGTAAGCTGAGAAAAACAGGAGAGAAAAACAATTCACATTCCGTGGATTATTTGATTATGTCCAGTTATATCACCACACAATACATTTGAAACTACAGTTTCAAAGTAAAGTGTACCCTTTAGTTGTTTCTTTATGTATAAAGAGATTGATAAAAAAGAAAGCATTGTTCCTTAGAATGCATTTTCTTGAGATGTAGCCAGGACAGTACAGTGAGGTTGGCACAAGGAAAGAGACGTAGTTACAGCAGCACCAGCAATTAGGAGGGAAATCGCGCTCCCAGGGAAACACTTCTGGGTGTCTCACTGTAAATGCTGTCTACAAATGCAGAGGGTGAGGTCAGTCGTTCATAAAAATAATCACTGCATCAAGTGCTTGTCACCGCGCCTTTTATAAAGCCAGGAAGCCGGATGACAGAGTGTCGTGTTGAGGGTTGGCTCTACCACGTGGCAACAGGGAGCCCCGCACCGGAGCATTTGCTCTGTCACCGATATAGGCAAGTCCTGAGAAACGTATCCGTGGGTAGTAACTCATCTCCGATGGACGACCTTTTCCGCTGTGGGGTTCTGCAGCCCTGTCTCTGTTCCCTCCCCCGTCCGGGCATTCCCATTGCAAAATGCCAGCGATACTGTCAGGATCCTGAGTTCCCAACGGAGTTTCGGTTGGGATTCTCGGTCCCTCAGTGGTACCACTATTCTCAAGTCGTGGTGATACTGTTAGAACTATTACAAGCGCCAGGACGACAGCCAGTTTCCCTACACCAGGATGCGTAGGGGCGATTTCAAATGGGAGCTGGTCTCTGTACACGGCAGCAGCTTCTGAGGGTTCCGGTCCATCCGCGCACCCTTGACCGTCTGCACGACCGTGGATGGCAAGGATGTTGACAAGGGGAGTCCTTGACCTCTTGGCAAGCACAAGTGTTGCATCCTAAATTGTAGCATTTACTGAATTAGGATACTTCCATACTCTTCAGAAGATTTAATTCTTCCGTATGTTAAATTCAGACATGCAAATTTAGATTTTCTTTTTCTTGTTCTCAGGCACCAGTTACCAGAATCTGAAAATCTGCCTTTATTTTTAATGTACCTTCTTTCAAAAGCGTTTCAGTGCCTACTTGTACATTAGGTTCCAAGCCTGGTTCCGGGAAGTCATGAGTATAATTTTAAACCTAATGAGTTCTGACATCACTGTTGTTCTTATATTTTACAACAAAATGTCAGGAATAATTTTTTGAAAATTAACGCTGAGGCCTTTTAAACGCATGCCCAGCCGTCCATCTCCGACACTGCCGTGCTCCGTCATACCCGCAGGCCGCGGAGCTGCGTGTCAGGGACGGGGGTCCTCCCACCGTTGGGTGCAAGGCCACAGTAGGCGCCGAACGTGCTCTGCCCATGCGCTTTCGGACCCTTGGCTGTCCCCTTGCCCACCTGCTGCAGCTGTGCTTCCATGCCCCGGCCAGCGCCAGTCTCTTCTCTGGAGGGTCCCTCCCGAGCTGCCAGGGCCCTTCCTCCTACCTGGCTGGGTGGTGGGAAATGCTGGAGAGTTTGCTCCCTTTGGGGAGCCTTAGCCAATGGCTGTCAGGCGGGGGGTGTATATTCCATATTCCACCCCCCTAGTCCGTGAGGGCAGCTCCACTGGTGTCCTCTGCCGGGCTGGGGCAAGTTCCACCTGCCGGACTTCCTTCCCTCCCTGTGCCACCTCCCAGCATGTTGCTCTTGGAACACGTCTCAGAAAATACTTGCCCAGGATATGCATTTCAGTCTACTTCTCGGCTACCCAAGGCTTTGGCCAAAGTAGTGGGGAGAAGCTCAGCCGGAATCACGGGCGAGTGCTGGCCTTTGGACATGAGGCCTCAAGGCCTCTTCTTTAAGGATATCTTTGTTGCAAACTGAATTTAATGATCTTGTTTCAAACCAAGAAAAGCAAAAGCAGATTATTTTGTGGGTTTTCAAAGTCATTTCAGACCAGATCTACACTGGCTCTTTATAACTCAGTGGAACTCACACAGGTATACGGAAACCCCGGGGACGTTCGCTGCCGTGATTTCCACCGCAGATGTGTGCATAACTTACCAGCTCCCTTCTCGGGGCTCTGTGCTCTGTGAGATGTCGCGGGGAAGAGAGCACAAGTTTAAAAAGCAAAGTATCGGATCCCTCATAACCAAGGGGAAGAGCGTGGTAAGCTTTAATGGCCAGGAAACCAGAAACGGAGAACTCGGAGGACACCCTCTCCTGTGCTTCTCACACAAATAAACTTCCTGGTTTTTTTCCAGAAGTCACATGTCAGGACTGATTTGAACCATTCTGCCCACAGCCTCCTCCTTGGGAGTTGTTACAACTTAACTACTTACTTACTTGTTGGTAGTAAATGTTAAAATTTCCAAAAATGAGCGAGCCAGTAAGGCTGCTCCCGCGTTCCTGGTGCATAATTCGGTCTGTGACGATGGTCACTCTCCACCCCTCGCTCCCCAGCCCCTCCCTCTGCAAGTGGGACAGCTGTGTATCCAGAACGTGGTTTGGAAACAGGAATCAAGGCTCCTCCTGTGGGCCTTGTACGTGAGGTAGTAAGACCTCACTAGTGCCCGGAATATCTGTCTGACCTAGTGGTGGCCACTGTCTTTCAGTCACTTGGGATATATAAGGTGGGTACTTCTAGGCTAAATGGGTGATAATGACAGCATTTTTGGTAAAATGGTAAAATGCTTATTTATTGATGATATGCTCACTTTGTCTTCACCTTGTGGATGTTACCTGAGGAATATATACTAAAGCCCCGTGGGTCGTTAATCCCATTTGGGAACAAGGCAACCTTGCCTGGAATTGCTGACTGATTTTTCCCGGGGTCGCCAGATAAAAGTGGCAGATCCTGAATTCAGAGTTGAGGCTCTCTGATGTTAATGTGCCATGTATCTCTCAATAATAAAATGTGTTTTAGAGCCGTAGTGGGGATGGTGTGGGTAGGGTTGAGGAAAGAAGAGAATTTCCCTTTTAATGGCCAGAATAGTGTTGATTAGGAAACAGTATTGATGAAGTCAAGAATTAAAATTGAAAACGAGTGTTATTCTGACTTCTGGGTAAACTTCTACCCACTCTGAAGGAGGAAGAAAGCAGCACAGAGACAAGCCCTGGAGGCCCAGTTAATTCCAGCTGTTCACGGTAGTCACGCTCTGTCAGGTTGTCTCGGGCGATGAGTTAGCTAATATGAGCCACTGTTCCTAGGGGAGATAGAGGGGTGGGTTCCTTCAAGCCTCTGGTCACAACATGGTTGTCAAGAGATTCACACAGAACCCTTTTTTACGCATGTTCCTGTTTAAAGACACCACATTGACTGCGTGTTGTTGGTTCATGAACGTTGGACTCCTGGCCAACAGCGCTGTCTCCCACACCAGAACCAAGCGTCTCTGACACAAGCACTTTCTTCATAAGGCACGGCACGGCCCGTGTGCTTAGGAGCACGAGGCAGCACTTCAGCACGGCACTTAGGGGCCAAACAAAAGCACAATAATGTGACAAATGTGGCCCCAGATAGGCTATGAGCAGGACACCGTGTACAGTATGAGCTGGAGCAAGAAGGCGGAGCTCCGCCTTGCTCAACCTCCGCTGGAACATGCACATCAGGAAACTAACTCTCAATTTTTTTCCACTCTGTGCGTGTCTACAAATGGCCTCGAAAGCAGGATGAGCATTGACTCTGGGGTTACAGATGAGTTTTAGCAAGTGGGTGAAGCTGCAAACGCAGACTCCATGAAGAGTGAGGGTCTGTGTTAGCACAGTGACCATCTCACACACCCTCAGGATCCCTCTGAACTGTTAACAAGCAAACACGACGGTCAGGCCAAAGGCAATGTCCACTCGTACGCAACTGAAGGAGTAATCAGCTCGGGAAGATCAATTTATTTCATTAAAAAGTAAAGTTAAGAAGATGGAGGAGAGGAAAGAGGTCCTCTCTATTGGTGTCCAGCAGTTCTGATCGCCCTGGCATAGTTTGTTGACTCTCTCGCTTTCCCAGCGCAAGCGTGTGCCAGCCGTGCCAGCGTGGGCTACGCCAGGACACTCACTCACCAGATCCCAGCGCGTGTGCTGAGCTGTGCTGGGCTGTCAGCGGTGTGAGCTATTCCTCTGTCTCCCAGGCGAGGAAGGACACCAACTGTCCCCACCAGGCAGTGACGGATGTGGCTTAGCCACTCAGAAATAAAAGGCCAGACCCTCCATATAACCGAGTTAAATGATGACTTTGTTGTATTAAAGGGGAGATATGTAGATGGTCCTGTCTATGTATACACATATATATATATGTATGTATATGCATATATATGGACATATGTACATCCTGGAGAGACGCATATACCTATATGTGTGTGTGTACACATATATAAACATACATACATCCTGGAGAGATGCATATGCGTATATGTATGTGTGTGTACACATATATATAAACATACATACATCCCGGAGAGACACATATACATGTATGTGTGTGTGTATACATATATATAAACATACGTACATCCTGGAGAGATACATATATAAACATACATACATCCTGGAGATATGCATATACATATATGTGTGTATATACATATATATAAACATGTACATCCTGGAGCTATGCAGATGGTCCGATCTGTAGACGTGGGAGGGAGAAACAGTGGGCATTTTTGAGTAGCAACTTGAAACCGTCAGATAAATTGAGAGGAGCCCTGTTCCATGCTGCATGAAGCACAAGCTCTGAAATATCAGGGCCATTTACCAACTTGCTGACTAAGTAAAAAAAAATCTCACTCAGAACACTTTAACTGAGAAACAGTTTTCACACTCCAAAAACTCCTAAATGACTTTCCTTTGCTGTTGGACCAGATGCCCTCTTAGAAGAATTTCCTTAGTGCTGTGTTTTCATAAGCAGCTTGCAGAAAACTCAGGCAGGAACGATGGGACCACAACTGTTGCTGCAACACCGCACCTTTACCGATGTCAGCGTATGGCCACACGTATCATATTAGTCATGGACATGGCACATGTATCTGTCCCTGCACATGCATAATGCACACAGATAAAAACATTTGCTGTGGGTGGTGTGACTTTTCAGCATTCTAGAACTTACCCTTCTAAATATGTTCCCGCCTTCAGAGGCGTTGCCTGTGAAGTATTATTCTAGTGGTGCTGCTGTTGCTCTAAACACATTTGCGCACATTCACCAGATTTTTAATCTGTTTAATGACGTTGAATCACGGTCCTTTAAGGAAAGACACGTGTAGAGAATATGTCTGTTGGGGGGCTGCATGTGTGTTTGGTGTGTGTGTGTTTGTGTATGGGCATGTGTGAGTATGTGTGTGTATGTAGTGTCTGTGCGGATGTGTGTGTGCATGTATGTGAGTGTATGGGGGTGTGTATGAAGAAGAATCATTTGGGGGAAAGTGTGGTGAATGCCACGGCTGATCAATCTAGGTAGTTTGGTGCAGTATTAAGAGAATGAGGCGTGTGATTATAAAATTTTGTGATGGATATTTTTTGTAATCCAAAGACTGGCCGGTCAGCATGTTCTCGGGTTGCTCTCAACGGCAGTGCCGCGAGGATAAGAATATGCTTTCTGAGGCCACGGCTCGGAAGTGCATCGCTTGCTGGGACATACCCGTATGGGTGTAGTAGTCATGCCTGTGGGTTTTTCTAAAAATCCTCATGTTCATGGGAACCTTTCTTACCATGGCACTGGTGACAATTGTGCTTAGATTGCAAGTCTCATTCGTTTGGGTTCTAATCCAAGGTGAACTCTTGGACAAAGACATTCATGTATCCACCAAAACTGCGGAAGGTACAGAGTGGAAACGGCGCTTAATCGCTTCAGGGGCTGAGCACGCTGCCTATTTAAAAAGTTAGTTGGCAATTCCCCTGATTTGCTCTAATTCTCAGGCTGTTTTGTCCTTGCTGAATTTAGCTTTAAATAAAGAACGCACATACAGTAACTGCAGAGGGACCGATCCTTCCCAGAAACAATCCCAGAACCTCTGGGGTAGGCTGTGTGTTTGCCCATTGAGATAACAAGCACATTACGCCATTATTTTGAATTATGATGCTCATATCCTGTCCGGAGCATGGTATATACCTAAATAACTGTCAAGAATAAGCAGCAGGATATTTTGAAAGAAAGTTATGTTTAACACAGATAAAAGTTAGACGATTGTTTACCCCCCATAACTTCATTCAGATGGGCCAACAGCAGGAGAAATTACTGAAATCCAAGAAGATATAAAAGTCCTGTCATTATTGTAAGTGACATATTTAACATTTTTACTATTATTTTAATATTTTTTTTTCCTTAAAAAGGTCCCTATCCCAAAGCTCTTGAGTGTTAGACTAAAGTGTGAATGTAAATTGTAAATCTATCCCTTTGAGATTCACAAAGTCTTGAGCTAGGTGCTCAGGAGTTAATCTCCCTGGGAAACACCACCCTTGCAATGCCGGCTGGCTCCTGGGCCTGTTGGCAGCAGGAGGGCAGGAAGCCCATGGGCTGCTCTCCACCTAGGCACCTGTGGCCTTCCCCCCACCTTCCCCCCACCCTCCTGAGCATTACTTCCTTTATCTGGGAAGTGACGACAATACTGCCATGTTGCTTTGGGGATTGGGGACGAAGTAGCCAGCACAGAGCTTGGTCTTACTGGAGCTGTTTAATTAATGATGGTCACAATTATGACTATTAATAATTAAGTAGCTACTAATTCAGTTTACATTTGGATTTAGTTAGTAATAGTAATAAGTGAGTTCATTACCACTGCAACAACAACATATTTGCAGGCTAAAAGGTCATTCCTAGGGAAATCACATTTTTCTATTTCCTTACATTTTCTCCTACCAATAATGCAACATTAAGAGGCCCCATTAATTGACTGTTCACTTTGTGCCAAGCCCCGTTCTAAGCACTTTGCAAACAGTGACACGTGCTCTCCTCAGAGCCACCCCACAGATAAGTGCCGTTGCTGTCTCACTTTTGCAGGTGAGGAAACTGGGGCGGATTAAGAAACTTGAGTAGAGCTAGTAAGTGACAGAGATGTGTAACTAGTGAGTAACAAGAATGCGATGTTAAATGCCAGGTTCATACCTGTATATAAGATGGTTATTCCCGCACAGGGTGTGGTGGGCTGTCCCTCTGTTGTGATCCACACTCCCATCTCTTCCCTTCATTGTCACGGTTTATAAACCCAAAGGTATTACACAACTTAGCACCAGCATTGTTCGCTGTAAATTTATGTGACTTGTGACTAATTTTTTAAAAATCAAATATAGCCGCAAGTACAAAGATTTGCCACCAATGACTGCCTAAGAGAATGCACTACAAGACCTTAGGGTGTTATACTAAGTGGTATTTCAAATGCATTTTGCATCTCAGCGTGAGATCTCTGGTGTGCAGTTGTGCAGTTTGGGTGGGACCTGCTTTGAAATGGGCTACACAGACGGGTTTTATCACAGGAATTATTTATAGACGCAGCCTCTTTTTTACAGTCCTGCCACATATTTAGGACTTTGAACTTTCTCTGGTGCGGTGGGCTGCATCCTGCTACCTGAGAGAAATACAAACCACCTCGTCCTTGCCTGAGAAGAGCGTCTCCCAGCTCCTCAGCGTCAAGTCCAGTGAGGGCGATACCGTGCAGGGTTTGGAGCTAAAAATTGATTGGAGACCTGGGTCTTTGTGACTCTCTCTCAGTGACTTAACTTTTCAAGGCCTCCATTTCCTCACCTGTCAAATAAGGAGACCCCCCCACCCCGCCCGCGAGGGTGTCGTGAGGACCGCGTGGAACGCTGCGTGTTGCGAGGTGGGGTGGGGCTGGCACGGCGCCTGGCATGTTCCCAGCATTTACAATATTAGCTTCTTCTCCCTCCTTATCCCCCTGTCTGTGGTCCCTTGAAGAATGCGTCGATCCGTGGTTTCCACTGATGGCGGCAGCCTTGGCCAGGTCATTGTTCCTCAGTTGCTCAATCCAATATCCTGCTTTCAGTGATGTTCTTTTTAGGGCGGTCCTCCGGGCACAGGTACCCGGTGATCTGCGAAAGACTTTCTTAAAGGCGCACTGGTGACAGTGCAGAGACAGCCACACCCGGGGTATTGATTTGCATGCCCCGCCCCCGGGAGTTTTCAGAACTTCCCTGCGTTTCTGTACCTGTCGGGAGAGGCGCGGCACAGCGGCAGAAGTGTGCGCCTTACCTCAGGCGCGGCTCCCAACCTGGACTCAAAAGCAGGGCTAGGGCGGGCAGCCTGCTGCCTCCTGCCTGGCATTTCTGCAGGAGCTGTTCCTTTGGGTGCTATCGAGCCGCATGCTCGCTGGAAGGGAACTCACACAGTGTGGTTTATTTATGCTAGTTAGGCATCTAAAAGATTCTTCTTCCAGCCCTTCGCGATAAAACAAAATAAACCAAAAACTCTCATGTATGTTTAGGCAGATACATACAGATTCCTAAAGGGTTTAAAAATAATCACAAATGGCCAATTTATAACAGGGGGTTAATTGAGAGATTTTGACTCTTTGGAGAAACATCTGAACGCCAGAAGTTCCCTGGACGCCCGGCTCACACCAGGGTCAGAACATGCCTAACTGCTCCCTCTGGACTCAGGGGCAATACCGGTCCATGTCTGTAGGGTCAGGACGCCCTACGCCCTGTCTCCAGCCCGCCCCCCACATCATGAAGCATGAAATGAAATTCAGAGTAAGCCGTCTCTGAATCAGGACCAGCCTCCTCTCTGGGTACTTACCCGTGGGCCCTGGTCATGGCATCTGCTCACCTTCTGGGCACTGGGATCCCATTGGCTGGCCCAAGGTCATTCATGTGAGAGACAGAATAGAGGTCTAGGCATGAACTCTGCAGCCACAGGCCTGCTTTGAATACCAGACTTCACACAGCTGTCTAATCTTGAGCAAGTTATTTCCACTTTCTTTGCCTCAGTTTACCTATCAATAATCTACTTCATAAGTTATTCTAAAAATAAATGAGACAATACATAAGTAACTGTTAGAGTGCCTGGAACATAGTACTTGTTAATAGAGTTAACCATCATCATCATCATCATCATCAATAAGAATTTAATGAGTGCCTATGAAGGCAAAGCAATATTTGAGGCTAATGGGGTATCAATGGCTCCTTTGTTTAAGGATCTTACTCTCCATTTGAGACAAATAATAATTAATCACGAAGCATAAATAGTCATCGTTACAGAGATCCTTTAGCACAAGGCACTCTAGGAAGTCCAGTAGCAACGAGGTACCTGGGTAGCATCCCGTATAGACAGAACACGAGCACTGCCAGCAGTCCTGGTGATCTTGCCAGACTGGAGCTTGGACAGTGAAGCAAGACTGAGACTTAACTCCATGCAAGTTCAAGGACACAAAAGCATGACGAGCGACATTAGCCTGCCATCTGTATGTGGTACGTTGGACATTGCACTGGCTGGTGGGGCA
Organism: Propithecus coquereli; assembly: GCF_000956105.1. NCBI lineage: Eukaryota > Metazoa > Chordata > Mammalia > Primates > Indriidae > Propithecus > Propithecus coquereli. The sequence continues at coordinate 182,933 of NW_012150163.1, forward strand.
TTTCCTCCTTACTCTGACATCGTAAGAACAAGAAACCAGTGCTCTGGACCCTAATCATCTCAGTCCTTTTTGCAGACACATGGCATGAAAACAGCTGTTTCGGAATTCAAAAATTATATACCATGCTATATATGGCTCTTTCCTTTTCAAATTATTTTCAAATATTGCCTCATTTCATCCTCATGACATGTGTATTAGATGAGCATGGCAAGAATTATTTCTCCGTTTGACAAATTGGAAAACAGTCAAGAGGAGCTGCCTCATTACAGTCATTAGAGAGGGATGGCAAGTTCTGGAAGCTCACGGGGTCTTCTGGCTTCTGGGTCAGCTCTTGGTCCCTAGGACCATGAGATGCCCATGCAGGTGGGTCTTGGCTGCTGTATAGACCCAGTGGAGTCATTGGCACTGGGTTTTACCACAACTGTGAAGCGATTTGCAGAACAAGAGAAGTGAATGAGTCATGCAAATTTTAACTATTTCTGATATTAAAAATGGCTAAAGAACCACAAAGAATTGAAAGCAGGTACTCAGATACTTGTATGCCAATGTTCATTGCAGCATTATTAACAATAACCAAAAGGTGACCCAAGTGTTCATCAACTGATGAATGAATAAGTAGAATATGGTATGGCCATTCAATGGAATATTATTCAGCCTTAAAAACGAATGAAATTCTGATCCATGTTACAACATAGATAAACCTTGAAAACATTATGCCAAATGAAATAAGCCAGGCAGAAAAGGACAAATATTGTATGAATCCATTTATATAAAATATCTAAAATAGGCAACTTTATGGAGACAGAAAGAAGTTTAGAGGTTACCAGGGGCTGGAGGGGGAGGAAAGGGAGATTCATTGTTTAATGACTACAGAATTTCTGTTTGAGGTAAAACAAAGTTTTGAAAATAGACAGTGGTGATGGCTGCACCATATTGTGAACGTACTTACTGCCGCTGAATTATTCACTGAAACTGGTTAAAATGGCAAAGTACATGACAAAAGCACAGCTATAGTAACCTCCTATGAGCAAAGGGTTAGAGAATATGAGAGGTGGCAACATGACAGCACGAACAATATCATACATTGAGAGAAGCATCGCAGGTTCTCATATTTTCCATGGGGAAAAGCATTGGTATCACAATGCAGAGGTGATATTTTAATTTCAAGACTGATGATTTCTGCTGTGCATTTATTAAATGCATGCTGAGTACTGATATGTTTAGAGTATGGAAAAGACAGAATTTGAAAAGAGATAGCAATTTAACTTTTTGCAAGAAAACTCTGGCATGTTTTTCATTCTGACGACTTGACTTGTGATAAGAAACATGAGCGACCACTCTCGCAAACGTATTTATTCTTACACCCTCAAGAGCCATTTATCATCCATTTTCCCTGTCATGCTGAAATGTACCTTTAAGAAAATATGGGTAATTTCTCAATATTTTTACATATATATGCTCTAGAGCAGTGTGCTAAATATTTCGCAGTGCGTGCATTGTACGCTGGAAAAGAACAGATTTGATCTCCCCAAACCGTGGCACAGAGCGGAGCACTCACATTGTCAGGAATGGAAAGAAGGGGGGCTCACTGAGAAGGGACAGTTTTGTCCAGCAATGAGGAAAACAAAAACTGACCCTGAGATCCTGGTCTGAAGTCAGCCTCCAGCTTAGTCAACAGCCGTGGGCAATTTCATACCTCCGTGGACCTCAGCGTGGAGAACCCATTTTGCGACACTCAGTCCCTGGGCTGCAGTGCAAGGCAGACGCTGAGCCTTGGATCAGGCTACAGGTGCCACTGGCCATCGCAGAACGTTCGGACCAGAGAATGCAACAAAGAGCTCTCTTAGGTAGGCAAGCAGGGTTATTTGTCCATTTGATAGCCTGGCAGAGAGACGGCCTTCAGCTACCAAGGGACTTTGAACAGCACATTCTGCTGTGGGCAAGGGCATCGCTGAGAAGACTGAATTTTAAGGCAGGGCTCCCAAATGGCTGAGAGTCTGTGGCCAACTGACCTTCAGGCCCAGACATCAGATGGCTCTGTCCCTCTCTGGGGCCGCGCAGCCTTCACCGTGGCCTTGGACGATTGTCCAGCCCCTCCCCGCAGTGTCAAGGGAGAGCTCTTCCCTCTGACTCTCTGGCCGCCAGGGTGGACGTGCCCCGGCAGCAGCGGCAGCCCTCGGCCTCGGGGAAGTCACACGCACAGTCTGTTTTCTGAGAAAGGTCGAGGCTCCCGACAGCAAGACGCTATGTTGAAAATGCAAGAGAGACTCAGACCCACACAGAAGGGGGACATTTAGTGAGCACTGGGTCTCCTCAGTGGGGTGACTTTGTGAAATTGTCCAAAACGACCACAGAGGGAAGGAGAACAAAAAATCAAGCTTTGCTGACACACCAGTGTTTTGGGTTTCGGTGGAGGACCCTGCGTGTGCAGATGCAGAGGGGAACCCCGCGCCTCGCGCTGGGTGGTTGCCGGGGGGTTGGGACAAATCCTGCTTAGTGGAGAAAAACCTCCGCAGGCAGTAGTCCATGTTGGCTGGTTTAGGTCAATGTCATGTTGCTATGCAGCTGGACAAGTCCCAGGTGGGCCCTGCCCTCTGCTGTTGTCACCTATGGTCCAAGAATTCTGTCCTGATGAAAAGGGATGGACACGGGAGCTGAGGAACAGACGGGAGCGGCGAGCAGGAACGGGACAGTGCGTGGCGTCTGCTCCCTGCAGCCTCCATCTGCTCGGCCGCAGACACGGCAGCTCGGCCACACTCCTGAGATGGGACTCACCGAGGGGCCAGAAGGGGCTCTTGTCGCCTCCCACCTTCCCTGATCGAGCAGGAGAGTGTGGCAGAGTAGGAAAGGCCACCAACCGGGAACTCGGGGAGGAGGGACGAGCCTGCATCCTGCAGGGAAGGTCGTCCTGAAATGTCTCTGCTGTTATGTCCCTAAATGATGGAGGATATTGAGGTGACAGGGGCAGGACCCATCTCGAAGGTGTCTGAAGAGTGTTGGAGGATTTGACCATCACCACAATAGTCATTCTTCTCAGAAAATAGACCTGGCAGGATGGAAGCCACGCCCACCAGGAGGAACGCGACACAGTTCACCCCGCACCCTCTGCCGAGGGATGTCCCAGCCACTGGGAAGATCTGAGAAGATCCGGTTCCTCACCAAGTCCACACACTTACCTGAACTTCAGTCTGTGGAGCCACGAAAACCTTCCTCTGGCTCCAGGAGTTTGCTTCTCTTAGAGTTAAGCGTTGGGAAACGGTTCCTTCCTGGCTCATTCTCCTTGCATCCTGCCCAGTGAGCTCTGCTGTGGGATCCTCCGCCCGGGGTGAGGAAGGGGCTGAGAAGAGGTGGTGGCTGAGCTGAGGACAAGACCTTGAAAGATGAGTCAGAACCAAGCGCAGAGACTTGGAACTGGGACACGGAGTGCCGGGATGCCACTGTGCCCTCCTGGCCGGGTAAAGCCAGGACCCCACGCCACCCGCTCACGGCGAGGGAGCTATGTGGGAGAGGCAGACACCACCAAGATGCCTCAGCTACCGAAGTGTCCCACTGGAAACAAGGCAGCGGTGTCCACAGGACTCGGAGTGAAACTCAGAGCCCAGGCCCTGCCCCTGACACTGAGTGACCCACGCCCAGGAGTGCAGCCTCCCCGTGCAGCTGCCATCTCTAGCAATTCTTCCTTGGGACAGGAGAGATGACTCGTGCCTCGCCCACTTCATAGGGCAGTTTTGAACAATGCCATCATATGTAAAAGCTTTTCATAAGCTATTGTCTAAGTGGAAGCCACGATTCCTATAAAACAATTCGACCTATCTGGTGAAGCTATCCAAATTTTGCTCCTTGCAAATGGCAACAAAGAAAGGCTCTGTGACGATGAATGTTGCAGCCCCTATTTATGGGGTACCCGGTGTATGCCAGGCCCTGCTTTAAGCGCTTGTGATGTGTTGGTGAAAACACAGATGACAATACCTGCCTTGTAGGTCCACATTCTAGTGATCATTTAAGGAGAGCTAGTTCCACACAGCAGGTCCGTGTGCCAGGGACAGCTATACACAGAACATGGAAATCACGAGCAAGAGAGTGACACAGTCATCAACTTCAGGAATTATTCATTTTGAAAATTAGTGTGTGTTGCCAGGCTCTGCCACTCTGAGACTGACTAACTATTGTCTTACCCGTTTTTGTCCTGGGTAAGTTCAGAGAATGTGCTGTGTCAAGAGCACAGGCTGGTGGGAAGAGGGAGCTTGCCCCGGCACAGAGAAGGGAGACGCAGGGCAGGTGATTGTCTAAACAGAAGGCGATGGGAGGAAGAGAAAAAGCAGCAGAGGGACAGGGGCCTCCAGTGAAGGCAGAGCATCAGTGGAGAAGCAGATTTCAAATGGAACAGCGTAGGTGAAAGATAAGAAGCAGGAATGAACTGAGACAGAAAAATATTTCCTAGACTTGATAAATCATCCAGACCCTGGCTCCCAGCTCCTGGCTGTCAGAGGAACAGGGACGGTTGGCAAAGGGCGCATTGCAATGCGGGTGCCAGGTGACCGAGCCCATTATGAAGAACCCTCCCATCCGAGCCCAGCATTGACCCTGGCTGTGGGGCCAACACCACCCAACCCAGGGTGAAAAGGCAGAACTGGGACCCGCGGAGCTCAATCCACGTGTGTCTTCAATGAGTGCACATATTTAGGGAGCACCTACTGTATGCTAAGCACTAAGCGAGGTATCAGGAGCATAGCAGGGAACAAGGCTGGCAGGTCCCTGCCCATGTGGAGCCCAGTGAAGGACAATTAAAAGAGAGTCCAGGAGGTGAGGGTGACTCAGCTCACAAACTCCCTATACCCGTAGCAGACCCTACGGTAAAACCCAGGGAGGACCCCGTTCCTTACACAGCTGCAGAGAGCATAACTGAATGTTTGCACATTGAGTCTTTGTGTATTTACTTGTCTTTGCCAAACACCCCACCCAAGGGTCCAGTGTAAATGGGAACCCTGGAGTTACATGTTGAGTAGGGCACCGAATCTGGCTTTGCTGAATTCGGATCCAGTCTCATCCCATGAGCCAGACTGCCCAGGATATCAAAATAGGGCAGCAAGGAGCCCTCAGGTTGAAATACAATGGTTGGGAGAAAATGCAGTGCTTGGTGGAATGGCCAGATGGGCTAGGATGTTGAAAAATAAATGAGGTGTGATCACTGCAATTTATTCCCATCATCACAAAATCACTTAGTATTAAGGTCCACGTGGGCACAGGGCCGTGCCAGGGAAAAGTACAATGAAGGCTGGAAACCAGTGACAAATGTCTCTGGTGTTGGCAGTGCCCTGTTCTGGGCCTTCAAGAGAATTATTTGTGTTGCTGCAGCCAAATGTATCTAAAGAAAATGATCAAATCTTAATTGGTCACCATGTTCTCTCAATTGGACCTGATACGCAATTTTAGTTTTTCTTTTTATTCATCTCTATTGTTTTACTTCAGACACTTCTTATTTCTTGCTCAGAATACTCCAGAATCATCTTAAACTGGAATATCTGCCCAGCCCATCCCACACTCTGAAAAAAGACCTGTCTAAACGGCAGACGTGCTCATGACATTTTACTGCCTACTATTCTTAATTACGTGCAGGGGGGAGGGCTTCCCCTTGAGAGAGGGGCTCTGCTGTAATGTGAGCCCCCCCGGCCACCCCACCCCCCCTGCACTCCAGCAAGGCACATTCCCGAAGATCCTCAAAAGACCTTTCTCGTTCCTGACCACTCTCATTTATACATGATGTTCCATGTGACGGTCCTTTGCCCTCTGGCCCACCGCCTTGCTGTTCAGCGGGACATCCGCTCCAGCCCTTCTGCAATCACAGGGCCCTGCTCTTCCTCAGTTCACACCTGGCTTCCTGCCCATCTGGGACGTTCTGTTGGTTTTTCTGTTTGCCTTCTTACCAAACTCAGTCATTCAAAGCCGGGCGTTGTACTTCACCTGTGTGCCTTTCCCTAGTGTCATATAATCGACGCTCAGGAAATGTTTGGGAATTTAATGGGAGAGACAAAAGAGAAAATAGGTGACCAATCCGAATTCCAATAATAGTCTCTTGTTTTGGGTGGAGTCGAAACTCTCAGCAAGTCGGACAGTAAGGTTGGGCTTGGGACCTAGTTTGCAGTCACCACCCCCTAAAAGATCCTGCGCTCCCTCTGACCCCACAATGAGAGGCTCACCGAGTGGAGAGCAGCCCTGGGACCCCTGAAGCCTTAGCCCGCACTGGGACCATTCCCTCGCTCATCCCTGCCTCCCCAAATTAAATTGGAAACCAACACAGGTTTGAACAGGAGGCCTCTGAGTTTGCATAAATCCCAAAATTCAGGCCAGAGCTGGTTTAGTTTGGTTCTTTTTACTGCAAAAAAGAAAGTTGCATTCACATTATCTCTCAATAAAACAAGTTACTGTGAGGACACACCCCCTAGAAATGGGAACTGGGGGGTCTCCAGGGACCGAGGCCACTCTGGGCCCTGCCGTTCCCTCCCCATCTCCCACAGCTGTCTGCTTTCTGTTTGGCGTCTGGTTTCCACGCTCCCTTTCCTCTTCCTAACTCTAGGATGCCCACGGCCGTCACAGCTGCTCCATGGCAGCTGCCTCCTGTCCTGTCAACGTGAACGTGCCCCAGTGACCCTAACAGACTCTTGGCTTTTCCAAATTTAAGTTCTTGGAAGGGAGAATGAGATTGGCCTGACTCATCTTTCCACGTGGAATTTATGGCCACAGATTGGCCACAAACCCCGGTCCAGTCGCCGTGGTTGTCATGTCCTTATCTTGTCCTGAGAGGAGTACCCAGGGGTCGGTCACCATCAGAATGAACCGAATGATGGACGTTGCAGGTATTTCCTGTTAGCACAGAAACACTCCAGAGAAGAAAAGCACATTCTGTCCCTGGCACTTCAGTGCGAGCAGGTGCGTCGGCTCCGTGCTTTTCAGAGGTGCGGCAGGAATCTGCGCCCCGGGGACCCACTTCCCCCAGGGATGCGGGGGAGGTCTGAAAGACAGGAGAGTAAAGGAAGGACGCGGCTCTGGATCTAAAAATCATCATCCTGGATTTCTCCGAGTTAGTCCTTCCGGTGGCTTTGGGAATTTGACGCGTTGGCAGGTTCTCGATGCTAGGTTAATGGCGAGGCGTGGGATGCCTCACGCCCGGTCAGCTGCGTCTGTCATCGACACTTTTGTGAATGGTACCAGCCACCAAGGATATAAATCTAATTGTGATTTTAAAGTCCCGATGAGAAAAATATTTCAAATTTGGAGCTTTCCTGGTACCCCACGCCTTTCACCATACTGACTACGCTCTGCTCTGTCCGCGGGCCTGCTCGGGGCCGGAGCTGAGATATCATCCGTCCTCGCGTGGCGTTCAGGCTGCGTCTTCGCTGAGATCCGCTCGCACGGCCGGTTCCCTGGTGCCCGTGTGCGGCGCGCGGTCTCTGCCAGGGTTCGCCGGAGCCGGATTGGACAGACGCGCGAGTAGCTGCGAGCACCAGCCGTTCCACGTGGGCCTTCTCTCCACCGCGTGAAGACCCAGCTGACCGGGCACGTCGGCCTGTTTCCTAAATGGGGATGTGGGAAACGGCAGGTCAGGAAGTGCCGGGGCCTGAGGCTGCTTAAGGAGTTGGCTCTAGGGTCGACTTTGGAAGGTCACCTGAAGAAGCTAAGGCGTCTGAACGTTCTTTGAAAGGAAGAGAAATATTCGGAATAAAGGAATCCTGGGCCGTCCACGGACAGGCTCAGTCCCTCATTTAACTTCTAATAGAACTGAGCACGGCGGAGTCTACCATTTCACAGGAGATCACATTTCACAAAATAATAGTGCCTTTATTATAAGCTGTATCCATTTGCATTTTCTATTTTATTCTACTCTCTTTTAATGCTTACTTACACAATTTGGGGCAGAATAAGTTAATTTGGTAATATAAATCTTGGGCTTATTTTGTTATCTTAGGAAGGTGGTTGTCATCATTTGGTTGCTTTGTGTTCCCCACTAAGCAGTTATCTTGTCTGTTTCTTGTGGGGTTGGTGGAGAGTCTAACTCCCATTCCACCTCTCATTCATTACTGCACTTAGGAAATATTCTCTTTTATTCATTTTATAGGCTGGGCTCTAATTCTCAAGAACTTTCACTTTAGTTCTAATTTTCAGCAAAAGAGACTCAAGATACAAGTCATAGGTACCTTGCATGCCTGTCTGATGAACTGACAAAATATATCTTCCTCCTACATTTCATCTTTGATTTCTTTCGTGGTCACCGTCCTCCCTTTCCAGCCCCTGTCCTTCCAACGTGCCCATCCGTAGTGCAGGACTCGGCCGTGCCCAAGTGCCTTACGCCATGGAGCGCTTTGCTCCAGGGTCTGCAGCTGCCGTGCAGGAGACGAGAGTGGAGGCGCCCGGCTGAGGCTGGGGTGGGTGGGGGTGCGGATGGCCCCGAGTTCTAGCCAAGCCCCTCTTCCTGCCCCCTTCATCCTGGCAGCAGGGGAAGCTTCCTCCAGCACAACTGGAAAACATCTGGCTGAGTCCCTCTAGCCTGCATCTTCCTCCTACTGATTTCACTTCCGTCCTCCCCGTTCATGTTGACATCCCCCAGTTATCCATGACCAGCGACTGTGCTGCCCCACGAGGTCCCACAGGAGCTCTGCGTGTTGCGATTCTGTCTGCATTTCTCCATGGATGATATGTCGTCTAAAATGGTGAACAGTTCTGGCCTCCCCAAGTGCATCTCGTGGAGACGCTCTCCTCTCCTGATCTCATGTTAGGTGGCACTCAGGTTTGCCAGAAGTTCTCTCCCCAAGAAACACATCGTTTTGTTTTACTCTGTGTGCTAAGCACTGGGGATACAGAGATGGACGAGGCATGCCTTGACGGAGATTCAACCTAGCGATGAGAGGAGCCATGTAGTGCGTTCCTGGTATGTGTCCACCGGACTGCGGAGTTTTTATTCCACTTAACTCTGCCGCACACAGCCACGAGGGCAGGGACCTGCCATGTGCAGACAAGAAAGTATTCTGATGTCAAAGCTCGTCCCTTTGGTGGATATGCAGCTGTTCTCCTTACCTCGCCCCCGTTACAGAGAGACTCCCAGTGAGGCCCGGAGCCAGGCAGCAGAGGGTACAGTGAAACGGGAACGTAGCAAGGACTCAACCAAGCCTGGGGCATGACAACTGTGCTGGAGAACAGTGAGGCAGGGGGCAAATGTATGGGGCTGAGGGGCAGGAAGTGACATTTGAACTGGGCATTGAAGGATGAATAGGAGCCTGCCAGTGGAGCTGATGATGCCTTGCGGAGAAAATGCCAGTATGTTGGATTTCCATTGCTTATTTGTATCTCCAATTTTAAGTGGCCCCCTGGACTGTCATTTACACTTTCATTCATGTTAGTCCCCACAGCCAAATCCAATGTGTCCTATAAAGTTGGACAATAGGGATTGTATTGACAGGTCCTTCTCTTGGAATTTTCTGGATGGATCTTTTCATTCATTTATTTCATGTTGAAAATGAAGCATAAGACCCTGAGTGTTTGGGGCACATTGCACATAAGACGTTCTCCTGCGTGGCACAAACAACTTCCCCAACCCCAGTCCTGCTGCGGAACAGCCAGGCCCAGCCCAGAAGATGAGGGGGAGCAGAGCCTCTGGGAAACCAGGGGAGGGTGTGACCCAGGCCAGGAGGGGGCCCCAGAGGGCTGCTTTGCCATGTCTTTCCCAAAATGCTGTTGAAGGCAACGTGGCAGTGGGGACACCTGAGTCACCCACCACGCCATGTGTTCCCTAAACAACGTGAGAGCTTGTTTCACAGCTGGCACCAAACGAGGGCCAAGCCAACATTCCCAGAAATTTCAACTAGAGCCATTAAAACCACAAACAGGGCATCTGCCGCACTGCTGTCGCCAAGGTCATCTGGCAGCCCGAGGCGCCCGCGGCGCGGCGTGGTGGTGCTCGCCGTGAAGGGCCAGCCAGCGGGCAGACCTGCCTGGCGGTGCCCTCGCTCTGCAGATGCGTTCAAAGGAGTGAGATTGTTCAGGGGCAGACGTGAAAAGCAAAACAACTTGAATGAAACAAAACTACCTTGGACTGAAACATGAGAATTTTAAAATGAGGTTTTCAGAATGCCACCCAGTCAGTATTGCGCGAGGCCCCCTCTCACGGGAGAATGCAGGCTGCCGTCCAATGCAGGGCTGTGGGCATAAATCTGAGTTGCTTTTAAAAGCGCTTTGCATAATAGCACCTTTTAGAAAATTGACTATCAACCTGGGACTATCTACCTGGACTCACAAAGTAGAATTTTCGAGGTAGAGGGTAATTTAGGCAACACCTAACTAACGTAGGCAGCATGGTTAATACAAAGCGCAGGGAGTTAGCTTTAGACGTAGGGTTTATGCCCCGGCCGCCAATCAAACCACTGCCTGTGTGACCCTGGACAAACCACCCCGCCCTCTAAGCCCCACATTTTGTATCTGTAAATTGAGAATAAAGCAGTTCCTCCCTGGAAGTGGCGTGAGGGCTCACGGGGGTAGCGCAGGTGACAATGCAGGCTGCAGAGGGCTCTCACTGCCTGCAACCGTGACTGTCCCCACCCTCAGAGATCGATAGACCTGGGTTCTTGTCACATCACTACCCCGGGTCCACCAAGAGCCGCCATCCTTTCCTCCTCCTTCCTTGTTTCCCTTTCTTCCTCGCCCCTCCTGCCCTCCCTTCCTCTTTCTTATCCCCTCGTAATCTACTCCGCTTCCCTTCCGCCATCAGCACACATTGTACTACGATGGGCAGCTTTGGGGTTGTATGTTATTAATATTTTTGCAAAAGACATTTTGTATGAATTTTTTTTATTTGTTAAGTGGTTTGAGTGTGTATATACCTGTATATGTTTTGTGCATATGCTTTTATATATATTTCTTATTTTTTTCCTTAAGCACTGTGTTTATGATGCATCCGTGATGCTGTGTATAGACAAACAGTCCATCGCTTCTAATCTCTGCTCAGCGTTGCAGGGTGTGTGTCCCATCTGTTCTGCACATCCCTCCCACAAGGATGGACAGCCAGGGACCCCAACCTTATACTTCTGTCTCCTTACTTCTTAAGGCAGGACCAAAAGACGTTTTACGTGTTACAAGTTTCTCTCTCCTATCAGACTGTGAGGTGCTGAGAGATTCCTGACTTTATACACAAAGCAGCCGGCGCAGAGCAGTTCTGGGCAAACACAAAGCCTGTGGCTTCCCAGGCAGCTGGACACGTGACTCAGGCCAAGCCGCCCATGGACTTGTCCCCAGGAAGAGTCACAGCCGTAGCTGCAACACTGCAACTGCCATCATCTTATCTTATAATGGTTCGTGGTTAGCAAGGGAAGTGCCTTTTAGGAAAAGAAAATATGAAAGCCTTAAAATGTGACTTGCAATAGAATTCCTTTGAGGCCTGAAGACACCACATTACACACTCATTTATTCAAACAAATGTTTTTGAGCACTTAAAAAATAAAAAAAACGTGAGAGGTGATTTTGAGCACTTACTAAAAAAAAAAGTGAGAGGTGATAGGGATTTGGTGGACTATTCGAATGCTTTTTCAGTGTTTCCCAAATCCTTAGGCAATTCCTGCTTCCTGGGCACTGAATCCCATTCCACGGAACGTGTGGCATTTGCAGAGGATGCCGTGCGGACCCACACAGTTAGCCACGGGAAGGGAAGGATCCGTCAGAGCGTCAGTTTCCTGCAGACAGGAAATGAGCCACAGCTGACGGGGTGTGGGCGGGGCCCTGTCTTAACTAGCCTGAACGTCTTCCTTCCTGAGAGATATGTCTGCCAGGTGGATTGCAAATGCGTTAGTGTTTTTTTTTTTTTTCCTGTTGTCTTTCCTTTTTAGGGGGTCGGGGGAATAGTCTCCCTGGACACTGGAAGATTTTTTTCCTGCTGAATCTGTGATACTGAGTAATATGACCTACCTTTAGTTGACACATGACAGAGTCGCTCTAGACCGGGGTGGGCAAACTTTCTGCAAAGAGCCAGGCTGTAAATATTTTATACTTTCCAGGCCACATGGCCTTTGTCACAGTTGTCACTTCTGCCACTGAAGTGCAAAAGCAGACATTAGAGAACACGCAAGTGAATGGGTGTAGCTGTGTTCCAGTAACAGCCCATTTACAACACAGGAAGGAGGCCGGGTTCGGGCCATGGGCACCGAGTTGCCGACCCTGTTTCCGATGCTCGCCCAGCTGCTACGTCTGGAAATCACCCTAAATACAGTAAGTCCAATAAGGCAGGTGAGCGCCCACTTCCTCCCGGTACTCTCCGCTGTCATCTCAGGGAGACGCTCCCAGCACAGCCGTCAGGAGTAACGTGGAGAGAAGACAGAGTGAGCCTTGTACCGCGCCAGCTTCGGCTTGGGTGTGCGTGGCAGGGAGCCCACAGTAACAGGCCCCGGGGCAAGACAGGACTTTATTTCTCTTTCTTGTAAATAAATGTGCGGTGGCAGTCAGAGATGCACTGGCTGCCCTCCTCACCAGTCCCCGGCCCCTTCTGTCACATTCCCCCCGTGAACGGCCCTGGTCTCGTGGTTCAAGATGGTAGCGCGTATTCCAGGTGGAAAGATGGGAGAAGGTAGGGAGGACACCAGAGAGTAAATTAGGCACATCGGCCCTGGCAGATGCCACTACAGGCTCTTCTACTGACCACCTGTCATGGTTAATTTGAGGTGTCAACCTGGTTAGGCCATGGTACCGGTGTGTGTGGTCAGTCTAGATGCTGCTGTGGAGTTTGTTTGTGTGTTTGTTTTATTCTGAGATGTGATTAACAATTCCATTAGTGGGCACTGAGGCAGATTTCTCTCCACAGCGTGGGTGGGCCTCATCGGATCAGTTGAAAGTGTGACGGGAAAAGACTGAAGTCTCCCAGGGAGGGAGGGCATCCGCCCCAGGTAGCCCACCTCCGGGCTCGAGCTGCAATGCCAGCTCTTCCCTCCGGGATTCCAGCCTGCAGATTTCACATTCAATAGCCCCCAAATCCCACGAGCCAATTCTTTAAATCTCTCTCTCTATGTGCACACCCACACACGGACACACACACCACTGGTGCTGTTTCTCTGGAGAACCGTGACGTGTACACAGCCATTCACCAGAGAGAACTCACACGGCCACTCTAGGCTCACAGGAAGCTGGGAATGTGTTCTCTATTCACAGCACTCTAATAGTACAGGGAAATAAGAAACCAGATATTGGGGGACGGCCAGTGTCTACATAGAAGTGACGTCCATGTGGCCCTACTGCGCCTCCACACGCTTCTTACTTTTTTTTTTTTTTTTTTTTTTTTTTTTTTTTTTTTTTTTTACAAATAAGGAAACAATTTGAAAATGAAGGAAACCCCAGATCCACTGAATGTGATCCTCCATCCTCTTCCGACTTCTAGTTCGGGAGATTTACCAGCGATTCTCTTAACCAAAGAAAAAATATCCCATCTGTCACTCTAGCAAATGGTGCCTGACATGTGGGGTAGGGGAGGTGGGAGGCTGGCAGGGCCTTTGCCAACCCTGTGCCAGCCACCCTCACTGTGCATGCCCCAGGGAAGGCAAAACCGCGGCCTCACGCAGCTCCAAGGGGAAACGCTTCCATCCGTGCCAAAGTCACGGGGAGGAGCACAGGGCAGGGCCACCTTTGGCTGCGTTTGCTCCCCCAGCTGTAATTCAAAGTGTGCACCAGATGGACCCAGACGTGCAGCCTTGCTGGTGGGGCCTGGTTCTGGTCTTGGTTCTCACCGGCAAGCCCCTCCACCTTTCTGCCCACACCCCCTCGCCTCGGCTCTTCTTTAAGACATTCCTGTTGAGTGAGAAGCAACTCCCCAGGTGTAGGTTAGTGGACACAAGAGAAGTGCTCTACCCACGCTGAGGAGGGCCGAGTTTGGCTTCATGTCATTCTGATACCACCGGGACTTCCTGCTCCCGAGGGGGGGTTTACCAGTCCACGAAGGGGCTCGCAGGTGGTTTTGGTCCATTTTGGGAGCATTTTATGTCGTGTCTTGGACCCTTTCCTCTGTCTGCCCAGACATTCTTTCTCGAGGTGCTGCATCTGTGCTTGGGCTGCCTGTGCTCCTTGCCCACGGGGGCGCTGGCCACACAGACCCCGCAGTCCCCAGGGATCTCAGCACTCAAGTTATAAGCACTCAAAGTCAAACCAAAACCGAACCAACAAGCCTCCAAATGCAAAGAGATAACTCTTCTATTGAAGGTTAAGATTTCTAGATAAGACATCAGTGGTGACAGTGGGTATGTGGCGGTCCGTTGTTGGAAAGTAGGTTCTCAATCCAGAACATTACCCACATTCCCTTCGCTCTTGCTCATTTCCAGTGTTTGTTAAAAAAAAATGAAAAAAAAAAAAATATATATATATATATATTTCCCCCCCATTTGTTTCAACTTGTTTCTTTGGATTCTGGCATGACTCCTGCACATTGCTTTTGATTTTTAAAGAATTGTAATTTAGAATAGCTTCTCTTGCAGATGGTAAATACTTAAAAATTCAAAATCTTCACAGCTCATGCTCTAAGGACATTTTGATTTCTGCTTTATTGCAACAAGTCCGTTGGCGTGCCTGCTTCTTGTGGGAGGGTTGTGTGCACATAGTAGGTGCTTGATAAATGCTCACTGATTAAGTGGTATCGAAGCAGAGCTGTTGCAGCTGATCAGCTACTAGGGCAAGGTGAGTGGAAGTGAGAGGAGTGAGAAATCGAATCGCGCTGCAGAGTGATCCAGGCTGCACGTCGACAAACAAACCTAATCAGCTGTGCCTCTGCCAGCAGCCCTGGGCAGGCACATCTGAAGGGCAGAGAGTGGATAAAGGCTGACTTGGCTTGCCCATGTGAAAAAGCCTCTATCCCGGAGCACCTGCGTAGGGCTGGCTGTGCCGCAAACCCATCCGTAGGGCTGGTTGCAGGTACCTGAGAGGTTCCTGACAGAATTGGGCAAGAGTTGCCGGTGGGGTGGGAGCTGAGTAGCACGGCCGGCCGGATGAGCAGCTGCAGGAAGCGCCTGCTGGCAGGTGGGCCTGCCCCTGTGCCCTGCCAGGCTCTGGGTACCTGTGCCCAGCAAGCACGGTGCAGAGCTGTCCTGGCAGGTATTGGGCCCTGGTATGGTCTTCTCAAAGAGTGTTTATCAGCTGCCACAAAAGCACTCAGCTGCAGAATGGAAGTACTTTCGCTCGCAGACACAAGGAGCCTTCACCGTTGCCTGGGAAGTGCTGAGATCAGCACGTTTTCCAAGCTGCTACACGGAAGGTACTTGTGCTCTGTCACGTTGGACTCTTGCTGGACTCAAAGAGAGGCGCTGGCCCAGCGTCAAGGTCTTACTTAGCAAGACCCTTTGAGCTGCCGGTCGCTTGGCAGAAGCTGGATTAGACTTTAGGAGTCTACTCTTATTTGGAGAATTTGACGATGGATCTCCGAGCACTTTGGTGCTGTTTGAAGAGACACAGGAAGACTGGTGTGTGTACGTGTGGAGATGGCGCGGGCGGGGTAGGCAAAGGTTTGGATCAGACAACTGGATCTGAACGCCAGCTCTGCCATCCGCCACTGACAATGGATTCGGGAGAGTCTATCAATCATTTCAAGCCTCAACTTCTTCATAAGTGAAATGGGCCAGCAGTAAGTGTTATGGGCTGTTGGGTTCTGCAAAAATCCCTGTGTTGCAGCCTTGACCCCCAGGACCTCAGAACGTGACTGTGTTCCGAGATGGGGTCTTTCAAGAGGCAGTCAAGTTAAAATGAGGTCATATGGGTGGGCCCTAATCCAGTGTGACTGGTGTCCTTGTAAGAAGAGGAGATTAGGACACAGACACACTGAGGGACGACCACGTGAGGACACAGGGAGAAGACAGCTGCCTACAAGCCAAGAGAGCGGCCACAGGACAACCAACACCTTGATTTCAGATCAAGTCTCCAGAACTGGGAGAAAGTAAATTTCTGTTGTTTGAGCTGCCCAGTGGGACTTTGTTATGGTAGCCCTGGCAAACCAATGCAACAAGCACCTGACAGATTTTTAAGGATTAATTAGGATAATATGTATAAACAGCTCATTGTCATTCCTAAAGCATAGACTGGATAAATATTTTTAATATTTTATGTTCAGGTATTTCAAGGCACTGTGATATGGTGGTTTAGGGCCCGGACTGCCAAAATTCGTGGTCTGGTTTGGCTACTTACTCTGAGTGACCCTGGGTTTTATATTAAATTCTCTAAATATCAGGTTCCTTATTTGTAAAGCTGGGAAATAACCACACCTGCATCAGAGAGTTGCTGGGGTGTAGGTCAGATACTGGCTGTCCGGCACTTGGTTCGTAGCAGGCGGCTGTTTTATTGCTGTTGTAACTGAGGGCAGGTGAGCAATTAGTGTCCCCCTTTGCTAAGTGTGTCTGATATGGATTCAGTATTCAGTGAGCATCTCTTCTATATAGGGCGCTGGGAAAGGGCAGGATACCTTCCTGACCCTGACCACACCCCTGCCTTGGCCACACCCCTGCCCTAGCCACACCCTTGCCTCTGGCCACACCCCTGCCCCAGCCACACCCCTGCCCCGGCCACACCCCTGCCCCTGGCCACACCTCCGCCCCTACTAGATTCATTCTGAACTCTTCTCTAGGTCGTATTCCCTGAAGTCTGTAGTTACTGAAAATCACAATATTTATAAATGCTGCTTTCTAGAATTTTACCTATAAATTCTTTTCTTTTAGTCCGTACAACCTTGGGGGGGGGCCGGTAATATGTCCTGTATCTGCCAGTTGTTAACCTTTTCTCTGACCAGAGAGTGTTAGATGATAATGTAGAGGAAAATTTAGTTTTGATCTCCAGTGGAAGAGGTCTGTGTGTACTTGCAGTAACATGCAAACACCATTAGCTTGAGAAGATAAACTTAAGTACAATGCTTGTTCTCTAGAGCAGCGGTCCCCAACCTTTTTGGCAACAGGGACTGGTTTCATGGAAGACAATTTCTCCACGGACCTGGGTCGGGGGATGGTTTCGGGATGATGCAAGCGAATTACATTGATTGTGCACTTCACTTCTATTACTATCACACTGTCACTTGCCACTCACTGGTAGTGTTTGATATGAGTCTGCAAGCAGTTGGTTTATTACGGTTTCTGTGCAGTCAAACCTCTCAATGATAATCTGTGTTTGCAGCCGCTCCCCGGCGCTAGCATCACCGCCTCAGCTCCACCTCAGATCATCAGGCATTGGATTCTCATAAGGAGCCGCAACCTGGATCCCTCGCATGCGCAGTTTACAGTAGGGTTCAAGCTCCTACGAGAATCTAATGCTGCCGCTGATCTGACAGGAAGCCCAGCTCAGGGGTGATGTGAGTGATGGGGAGCGGCTGTACATACAGATGAAGCCTCAGCTCACCTGCCGCTCACCTCCCGCTGTGCAGCTGGTTCCCAACAAGCCATGGACCGATACTGCTCTGAGGCCCGGGGCTTGGAGACCGCAGCTCTAGAGGGATACTGATTTATTTTAAAATATGAACAAAGGGCAGTACTTTTTTTTTGCTGTTTTTTACTACGGTAAGAACACTTAATATGAGATCTACCCTCTTAACAGAATTTTAAGTGTACAATACAGTATCATTATCCATAGGTACAATTTATACCACAGATCTCTAGGACATTTTTATCTTGAATAATTGAGACTTTATGCCTGTTCAATAGCAACTCCCCATTTCCCCTCCCTCGAGTCCCTAGCAACCACCATTCTACCCTTTGTTTCCGTGAGTTTGACTAGTCTAGATGCCTCGTGTAAGTGGAACCACGCAGTGTTTATCTTTCTGTGCCTGATTTATTTCACTTGGCACAACGTCCTCCAAGTTCACCCGTGCTGAAGCAAGTGCAGAATTTCCTGCCCTTTTGCTTTTAAAGGCAAAGTCAAGTACGCAAAAAAGTAGGCAACTGGAAAGCCGGTGCCAGAACATCCCAGGAAAAGGCTCTGGGTGGCACAGCCCGGCCTGGTTCTCCACCAGTAATTCCCAAACTTTCCCACCTGAGGGCTCCTGACGGCTCCTGATGACAGAGCTAATGAATGCGGGGGCGGGGCCTGGGGGCAGGGCCTGGCAATCTGAGTCCAGTAGGACATTCCTTTGAAGTTATACATTCCTTTATGTAATCTTACAAATACACCCAAACTTTGCATTATATCCATATCCATTTTAGGTGTAAAATAATATTTTAAGCTCCTTACCTAGAAGGAAATGGGACATGTCTGAAAGTGTTCCCCACCATACCCAGCCAAGCATCCCCAGGGGCCACTTCCTAGTGTGATGCGTGCCCTGGAGACCTGTGCGGGAGACGGGTCTGCTCCCTTCAGATCTCCACCTTCCCGTCTGCTGTCATCCCTGTCCTTGGGTATCACTCCTGGGTCGTGTTCATGGCATCAGCAGGTTAGCAATGAATCCCTTCTGAGATGTTAACAGACAAGAGCTTGAGATTTGACCTGCTCCTGGGTTTTAGGTTTAAGCGGACATTTTGGAGACAGAAGAATTCTGAGAGCCTGGGCAATTCTGAGACTGCAGTTGTGAAGGTCTATTCTGAGGCAGGGGCTGCTGATTTCTCCTGTGGCCAAGGTCCTCCAGGAGCAACTGCATTCCAGGTGTGTCAGGGGAGAGTGACTACTCACCTCACTGCCCGGCCCTTCCCTCCATGACAAGTTAGCTTAGCAACCTCACAGTGGTTGCTGGGGCCAGGGATGGAACGAAGGTGGGACCTTCCACTGAGGATCTTGTGACTGTGGGCAGACTCCCTGAGAGCTGGCCCGAACGTCGTTGGCCTGGCACACTCCCTCCCACCAACATTGGTAAGAACTTAGCTTCCAAACATGCCAATAGGAAGCCCACAAAGATGAACAGGGTAGGAACTGACACCTTGCCGGCTTTGGCGAGGGTTTGCGTGGGGTTTTCTTTCTTACACTCTTGGCCAAACCACGCAGGCTACCAGCCGTCCATCCAGACCTCTTGGAATCTGTGCCAAATAAGCAGACCAGAATTAAGTTCAGGCTATGATAAAGGTGGCCAGCCACTCTGCCATGATCTGGATTCATCTGTCAACTCTGAGGAAGGACAGGAAGCCTTGGATTTTGTAAAATGACTTGGGGAGCAGGGGCAGGGGCGGGGCACCAGGAAGTCTCCTAAACAACCTCTTGCATGGAAATGTATTTACTTTGCCTTTCCCCTGTGAGGAAGCACACTGGCCCTGCAGAGGTGCAGAGACTGGAACAGTCCTCCTTAGCCTGGAGGACTTTACCATTGGGGGTGCTGACTGGCACCCAGTGTACGGGTGGCTGGGCTCCCCAAGGTCAGGGAACGCCTGTCACCAAGAGCCAGTGAAGGAAGTAGAAGCTCCAGACCAGGAGTTAGAGCAGCATGGGCAGAGCGCTTGGTCACATGCACGCCGGGAGGGCCGCGACATAGCCCCACCTGCACAGGACTGGCTAAGTTAGGAGCCCTCCCTAGAGCTCCCGCAGGCATTCTTGCTCTGCCCACCAGCTGTGTGCCCATGGGCACAGACGCCAGGCAGGGCAGGGCACCGGGCAGTGCAAGGTGGAGGCCTCAGGCCTCAGGCAAGGCCACCTCCAGTCCTGCTTCCTCTTGAGCGCAGAACACAGCCAGGAGCCCTTATGTTTCTGTGAGGCCATCATATAAGCTGGGGTTTTTGTTTTTTTCCTCTCCTTTATTTATTTTAAAGGAGACTCCTTTGAGGCCCTGGTTGATTTTCTTAGGGAAATATAGATTCTTGGACTCTAAAGATGGAACATGAGTTTACTGAATTTTAAGGAAAATAAAGGCCATATTTCAACAACTAGCGCTCCTGCAACACCCATCTGGCAAACAGAAAAGATGCTTCCCCTGTGCACACAGACCACCTTGCTTCTCAGACGCACCAGACACTTTGCAGCAGGGAAAACAAAGAGCATCCCCCCTGCGGCCACCCGGTGCCCCTGCCCAGGTAGGAGCGGGCGGCGCGCTCCGCTGCAGGGGCGGCAGCTGCAGCCCCCGGGGCACGGCTGCGGGAGACGCGAGGACGGGTGACAAGGTCCCGGGCTGCAGGCGGCGTCCCGCGTGGACCCCCGCCCGCCCCGGCCGGGCCCGGCCCGGCCCGGCCCAGCCCAGCCGGGAGCGCGCGCCCGAGCATGCGCCGTGCGCGGCCGGCGGCGGCGGCGGGGAGGCGGCGCGCCGCCCGGTCCCCTCCTGCACCCGGCGCCGGTTGCCCGTTGCTAAGCAGTATCGTTGCTTCTGTGGCGATTGCAGAGGCTGTTGCTAATTGGAGAAGCCCCGCCGAGCAGCGGCATCTTCCCTCTTCCGATCCCGCCGCTCTTGGCATTTCGAGAGCGAACTAGGCTGGTCTGCGCGCCGTCCCTCCCCCACCCTCCCCAAAATAGCCGTGCTTTCCGAAGTATGGACTAAAATCACGCTGCTCCCCACCTCGCCCTTGCACCCGGCTGGCTCCCAACTCTGCGTGAGACCCCGGCCGGCGGTGGCGGGCGCCCTGCACGGACCATGACCACCGCGAAGGACCCGAGTGCCTCGGGGAAATCCGTGCAGCAGCAGGAGCAGGTAATGCTGCTTTCGGGGTCCCTGCTCGCGTGCGTGTGTGTGCGTGTGTGTGTGTGGGAGAGAGAACATGCATCTCTTGAATGGCTCTGTATTTGTTTGTGCCTGTAGCCCCGGAGCCACCGGGCTGGGAGGGGACACCAATTGCTGCCTCAGTGCTGCGGGGGCTGCCCTCCTCCCCCCCCTTCCCCTCTGGGAGGGCGCCCTGGCCCCATCAATGCCGGCACGCACAGGGGCATCTGGCGAGGTAAACTCGACGTGCAGCACCTTTGGACAAAGGCCTCTCTTCGGAGCTGCCTCATTTAATGCCTTAGTTGTGAAGGTTCCCAACTAGTACTTTGTCATTTGGAGGAGAGGGGAGGAAGGGGTGTAGCAAAAAAAAAATCAGCTTATTCTGACCCTCCAACAGGACTTTGCTTCTAAGACAAGTTAAGAGAAAACGGGCTATGTTTAAAGGACGTTTTTTTTCCATACGCCTCGTGTCCCTTTTCCTCAAGTGATATTTGAAGGTATGAACAGACCGACGCTGCCCATCCTGGGTGGGAAGAGAGCAAACTCTCCCTGCTGGACCAGCTGGAGGATGTATAGCAGGACTCAGGTGGGAAGTACCAGGTTTCCAGGGTGGCTGGGACAGAGAAGGTCCCGGGGTCCCGGTGGCACAGCCGCCCTCGCCCCACCGTCCGCAGAGGCTGGGGCAGAGGGGCGGAAAGGTGAATCAGCAAGCCGCGCTTCGCCACTCCTGTGGACTGTGCAGTTCCCTTCTTAGCACATCTTGAGGGCTCTCGGCTTTTAATCACTGCTTAGTTCACCTCAGGCAGATCATTAAAATAGATCCTGGGAGACTCCAGGAGATTCGGGAGCAGTTTGCTCAAGCCTGGTAAATCAACAGCGTATGCTGGTTTCTCCTATTTATTTTAGGGTTGCCTGTCGGTCTCATTTGCTGGGATCGGGGCAAAGAAAGGACACCTCTCTAGAGTTCAGGAAAGCAAAGGGCCACATTGGGGACATTGTGTGACAGACTCCCACCATCCACTATTCAGGGACATACATAAAGCCAACTTTGGATTTATATTTAGTGTGAACTCCATTTTGGGGGTCATCTTGCCAAAGCCCATTTTTTGATTAAAAAAAGGGGCCATCATATTAGCTAATCACCCTCATTATTGTCATCATCGTCATCTAAAGGATTTAAATACAATTTTATTTCTTCTTTGAAGAAGATTTTCTAAATTTGGGCATCTAAAAATTCTTATATTCAGTGTGAGAGCTGGTTAAAGGGTTAACTCTTAGTATAGCTTGACAGGTTCAAAACAGACAAACCAATCCCTCTTCCTCGAAAATTCTACAGAACATTCTCTCTATAAAGAAATATTTCCACCCCAAATTAGCATCCTATAACTAAGTGGGTTTCCTATTATTACAGTTCTCCCTCACTAGGGATGAAGTCAACGTGGGCTAGCCTTAGAGGCTTGAACGAGGACTCAGGTAGCGTTTCTGACCATGGGACAGAGGTGATACTTACGAAAAGAGCAGATTGCTATTTATAGGTCTAAACCCAAGGATTGGGAGTCAAAAGCTCAATCTGTGCTATGCATAAGAAATTCCCTGGTTCCTGTATAATTTCGCTCTTATTTTGTCAGATGCCTCGGCATGCCAGCAAAGTGGAGATGGCTCATTAGGGTGTGGGTTTGGGAGGCTGTATGAGCTCTTGGTTTGAGATGATGCCTTTCGTCATTGGAAATTTCCCGTCCTTGAACCTGCTTCACTTGAGGAAGGCTTGACCTGGTATAAAACTGAAGACCAGAGGCAGCTGTGGCTGCAGAGTGCAGGTGGGACACCCAGAAGCAGCTGTGCTCACTCCATGCAGTTGGGGTCCTTTTTCCTCCATTCTCAGAGGGGCGTCTTCTTGACCCTGAAAACTTCACGAAGCCAGGGCGGGGATAAGAGAAGCCAAATGGGATGGAGGCTGAAGATCTCACATTTAAAACATGTATACCTCTAGGAGACCTTGGCTGAGATCTTAACAGCAAGAATTGACTTACAGAAGACCATTTCTCTTTCTTTTTGGAGATGCTAAAGCTTATTTTTCAGTGAAGTATTATCAGCCCAGAGATGTTTGGAAACAAATGGATCTTTTAATCTAAATCAATTGAATGCATCCTTTGGCTCTGAAGCCAATCAGATGGTACTGAGACTCCTCAGTAAAAACGGAATCAGCGTGGTCTGCATCGGGCTTCCCCTTGCACACAGAGTTAAGCCTAGTGAAAGAACCAGAAACAGCTAAGGCTAGTTTGGTTTCAATTCAGTGTATTCTTACATGCAAACTCAACCCCTCCTTAGAGAACCAAATTAAGGGATCTTTCCCTTAAATAACAGTACAAATTTATTTTAATACATACTCTCCTTGTTTCAAATGATTTGAAACCGAAAAGCAGTGAGCGGTAATACTGCTGAGTGAGAGCAGATGGGAAGGTGAGTCCCCCAGGCTTCCACTGGGCTGCAGCACACTTGGGCTCACATTTTAGTGGCATGTTCTGTATGTGTGTGTGCATGTGTGTAGATGTCTGTGCACACACATGCACACACATGAGCACATGCACACCTCATGTGTCACAAAGTCACAGAGTTGGAAGGGACCCCACATCCTTGTTTACCCTCTCGTGCTCAGGAATCTCACAAATATATGAGAATATGCCTTTCCTTAAAAGATCTCCAGAAAACCTCTTCTGAGGAAATCTATATTCTATTGACTAACTTGGATCTTTTGCTGTATGTTAACTTCGGTCACATTTTAACTTTCTTAGACCTGAAAATCAGCTGTTCTGATCATGCCTTGTGTATGTGACAATAAGTTTTTTTGTAGCTTCTCCGTTTTCTGCAAGGTGTCCAAGTCCTAACAGATAGCCCGTGAATGTCTATTCTCCTATTAAATTATGGGGCCCAAGACCTAGTGTTGACTGATAGGTTAAATTATTTATCTGAACATTTGTAATAGTAATGTCATTACTGAAGAATTTTTTGAACTGGACAGAATTTTATAAGTAGCACATTCAGTAGAGGGGACATTCTAATGCATGTAGCTTAGAATTCAGAGAGAAATTTGGTGACCTCCCGGAAGGGCACATGGGAAATGACTCCGGAGCAGGACTTCTGACGTTCCTGTCCAGTGCTCTTTGTGTTCCATCTTGTTGCTTCTTGCAACAGTGAAATTCGGTACAGAAACGGAGGATCTGGCTTTAACTATCATGAGAGTTAAATTTTTTATGTAACCATGTTAAGGAAAAAAGTCAACGTGAGGAATCTGCACTTAGGTAAATGCGGTATGAGAAAAAAAGTGGATGGAAACCCAGAAACACAAGATTTGATATTAGGAAGTGCAAACATGATGTTATTGATGAATCCTGATAGGAGAGGTGGTCCTTTCACACTTCCAAAAAAAGTGACATTGGATACAGCAACTGTACTCATGTCAACTAAATTCTACTCTATGCATGGTCTAAATAATCTAAGACTCGCTGGGTAAAAAGACTTGAAGAACTGAGTGAAGAATAGGAGCACCAGGTCCCTATGATTGTGTAGCAGTAGATCTAGGACTCCTGAACTTCCAGAGCAAGCAGGAAGAGGAATGTACCTTGGCTGCAGAAGGGCTGATGGGTGAAAGAGGTGAGAGGAGAACTCAAGCTGTGGGTACCTGGAGAGAGCACATGCAGACGAGACCTCCGCAATGAGACCGGGGGCAGGCTGAGGGGAGCAGCCCGAGGTCTGTGGGGAGAGGGAGGGGCTTAGCTGGTGTGTGCTGTCCTCAGAGAGGGACGCTGGGTCTCACCACCAGAGAGAGACGCTGGGTCTCACCACCAGAGAGAGAAACACGGCTAGGGAACAAGCGGCTAGCTTGAAGCCCTCCTGAACTGGGCTCTGGGCCCTCCGGGCAGTTCCCAGTCTTCTGGGATCCACGTCACAGTCTATTAATATTCAAGAACGCCGATCAGCAAGTGCCGTTGAATATTTAGTCACCTCATGAAAGTCCAGACAGTCTGGAGGGGGGCGTGGGTGAAAGGGCCCCAGATTGGCTCTTGGTGCAGCCCAAACTCAAAGCAATGGCTGATCACTTACGGTAACGGACAGTCACCCTGTTCCTGCCTCGTCGGAAATTGTGGCATTGTTATCTTTAGTGGGGATGAGCCAGGCCTGTGTTTGGCACTCACGGATTTGGCTGTGCAGCAGACATCATTCACCCTCTCGCGTTGAAACAAAGGGCGGAGTGAGTCTGTCGATAGAGAGTTCTAAAATTTAAGAAAGAGAATATAATTTAGGGGGAAGTGATTCTCTGTAAGCTTTGAGAGATCAATGATTGTTTGATGTCCTTACTTTAAAAAGATCAGACAGATAAAGGTTGTGTATTCTTGTTTCAGGCCTCATTTGGAAAAACAGAATGAACTAAAATGGTTTTACCTCAGGTTTTAGGGTTGGCGCACGCGTGTCCTTACAGCACGGGGTGGGCACCACACCAGATTGGGTGCGATGGAAGCCTCAGCCCTGTCCATCGCGATTCGGAACGTGCTGACATCTGAAGCCCCTCCTGCCTTCCGTAGCCCCCTAGCCCGCGTGCCCTGACGTGGGGAAATAGATGCAAAGGGGGCGGAGAGGTCTCAACACAAACCACCCAGCTAAAGCAATCGCACCAGGAAAGTTTACCCTCAGTCCTCTCCCAGCTCCGCTTTCTCTTGACTTTTCGGGACCCTGTGCTGCCGCGCCCCACGGAGGCCTTGGACCTCCACCGCACCTGCGACGCGCCGTCCCGCGCTCGTACTGGACTCTATCAGAACTGCCACCGGCGCTGTCCCACCTGGGCCTGGTTAACTGACTGAGACAAATCCCGTCATTAAAAATTGTATAAGATGGGTGTAATCTGTTACTCTCCGGAGAGCATTTATGATTTTAACAGTAGCCATTGGGGATGAAACCAAATGGAACTATTAATGGTCGGAATTTCCAGTACAAAGTTATGGCAGAGCTAATGGAAGAAAAAATAAAGTATTTAGTCACCTCATGGCTGAAAAATTAAGTGGAGGTCACAGTGAGGGTGATCTTGGCATCCCTTAAATCACCGATAGGTTGTGTACATCACGTCGGTGCCTGTTTATTCTGCGTTTCTGCTCGAGCTGGTGTGTATGAGGCAGGCACGAAGTCACAGGTCCTGTTGCTGCTCTAGGCGTCCAAGCCCAGGAGGATTTTATGGTAAAGGAGTTGAAATTTTCAGCAATTCCTTCTTAGGGAAAGTTGTCGCAAGCACAGACACTGAGTCGGCGTTGTGGGTCCGCTTTGATGTGGCGCCCGTCTGTTTTTGGAAGTGGTGGCCAGGATCCTGACCTCAGCCCTCCACCGATGGCTTTGCAAAGCACATCGCTGATATGATAAAGCCTTGCGCATAGAATTTTCAGCCACAATGTGTATATTATTCCCTTACTAGTATCTGATCAATCTTTTAAGAGATTTAACTTTGGCTGCCAGAGCTCAAGAAAAACTGCTTTCCCCAGCGGGAAACTGCGTGAGACTCTGAGCACTGTTGCAAGCTGCTAAGTCATTAATTTGGAACGCAGGCTTCCAAAACGTAGCCATGTGTGCGCCTGAGTGCGGGCAGGTGGGAGCGGACCAGACAGCATCAGCACAGATCTGCTGATTAAAACGGGAAAACCGAGGCGTGATAGTGGTCATGGAGAGAGGCGCTCAAAACACTTGGAAGGGTCAAAGTCCCTCTTCTGACATGCTGATAAGATTTCTCTCGAAGGTAATAGGAACTCATTCTCTTAGAGATTGGTCCAGCCCTTTGAATAGATTACCCACGGCAAGATGTAGCATTGCAGCCCCCAAATTCAAAATATATCCCTATTTTTTCTCTTTAATTATAGAAATCAATCTGCAACAGAGATGGCCTTGAATGGCAGTGATGTATGTTTTTAAATTAATGAACGAATTTCACTGTTTTATTTTCAAGTGGTGCTTTTATTCTTCTTGTTAGAATATTTGAAGTTGCTATAGCATTCACTCTGGGAATTGCAAAATGATAACACTAAGTATGTATCTCAAATCAGGTCGCTGAGTGGGAGAGGGAAGTAAACATATTTTAAATTTTAATAGCCCACCTAATACCCCATCCACTTATTAGACAGATGTTGGATCAGAAGATTTTTATTTTGATGAGGCGGTACCATAGCGGGAGGACAGCCGGAGTGGGCAGGGGAGAGCTGGACAGGAACGGCCGAAGGTGAAGCGGGCAGCGAAGTACCCAGCCGCATCGCCTGGACCAAGGGGCAGCCGGGTCTGCCGGGGAAGGCAGAATGTGTCTTTGGGGGCAGGTGGAGATGACTTGGGAAACAGAAACAGGAAACGACGCCCTGAGAGTGTTTCAAAGCCGGACGGCGTATAAAGCCTGCCGTGGAAAGCAGCAAAGGGTTTGTAAAGTTCTAGAAGAGAGGGAGGAGATCTGACCGTGGCCTGACAGGTTCTTGCTTGAGAGAACAGGTGTTTGTGAGACAGGTGAGACTGGAGGAGTGATGTGGACACAGGAGTTCATTCTGTGAGTGTGGTTATTTCATCGAGTCAGGTCTCGGTAGAGGAAAATAGGGCACTGGAAGCTTCTGGTTTACAAAGAGCAGGCAGGGTTTGTGATCTCACAAGTAAATTCAAGTTGACCTAGAAGCAACAGGGTATTTGAAGACATTACGGCACCTATGTATATATATTCGTATCTGTCTGTCTGTCTATCTAGTATTTCTTGGAATGGCCTGAGAGAGGAATATTTAGGAAGACTAAGACAACTGGAGTCTCCGGCTCTGATGCTGATGAGCCAAATACACACTCCGTCCCTGCAACACCGAGTCGTGTAGTGCACGGTTAAAGAAGAGATTGATTAATAAGAGAACTTTGGCCGGTGAAAACTATTCTACCATTAAAAATCATGAATCCTAATGTCTCGCAAGCTCCATTAATGCATTTGATGAGTTCTACCTGCTGGCAGCGAGGGTCGGGCAGGGAGGACTCGACCTCTGCCTCACCGCGAGTCCTTCCGGGGAGCTGGGAGAAGAGCTGTGCCCTGGCAGGGATGTCCTGATCTCTGGCCCCAGCTCTCCCCCCGTGAGCTGAGGGACCGTGGGCAAATCACGTCTGATTCTGTGTCTGTGACGTGCGGGTAACGCCCATCACACTGTTGCCGTGGGGATAAAAAGCACAAGAAAACGTTGATTAATCGCAGAATGCTGTTGTTGGCATGGAGATTTCAAACTGCTATTTAGTGAGCACTTACTATGTGTATTGATGTAACAGTGATATTTGAATGAGTCTTCCTATTTTCAGCATTTGTTAAGGGCCTGCGTGTCCATTCTAAGATGGGTTGTTCTATAAAATCATAGAAGGTTTGAGTTTTAAAGCATCTTATAGACCATCTTACCCAGTGATTTGGGGACTTTTGTATAAGTAACAGAAACCTTTTCTCCAGTGGAAAGAAGCCAAGACTGGCATGGGAAGGAGGCGAAAGCACTTCCCTAGTGGCCTGAGATGTGTCGGCAGGGCCCGAGGGCAGGCTGGGGCACGGTTCACAAAACACACATCTAATTCAGCAGTCTAATCATACACGGGAGAAAATAGAGCTCAGAGAGGTTGAGCAAATTACCGAAATCACACAGCTGGCAAATTGCAAATTCAGAACACACCCCCCGCCCCATGCCTCATTTTTTTTGCTTTGAATCAAGCGATCCTGAGTGAGACATGGTAAAAATAATATGCTAAGAAGATTAACTCAAAAACTGATATTAACTGGAAATGGCAAAGGACATAAAGGAATTAGGCAATGCAGATGGATTAGAAAATATCTGTCTGGAGATCAGTTAAGCAATGGGCTGGGCACAGTGATGCACCTGTAGTCCCAGCCAGCCTGGAGGCTGAGGTGGGAGGATCGCTTGAGGCCGGGAGTTCCAGGCTGCAGTGCACTGTGATCAGGCCTGTGATTAGCCACTGTACTCCAGCCTGGGCAACGTGGCGAGACCCCATCTCTTAAAAAGGAAAGAGAAGGTGTGTACACCAGGTGCATTGAGGGCTATTGCAGTTCTTTGTCTTCACCTCTCGTGGACAGACACAGCTATTTCTTCTTTTTATTGCACCTGCCATGAGTGCAGTAGGTGGTTCATAGCAGCCTTTCCTATTTTAGTCATTAATGAGTTACTTAGTCATTTAATGCGTTGCTTGTGAAACAAGGAAAACAACGAGGGTGTTACAACTGTCTGTCTCCCCAATTTTTAAAAGTAAGCAACAATTAATAAATTATGCATGCTTTGGAAGTATGGAGTAGTTAATTTTCAATTTCTCCTTCCAGCTGAATAGCCTCACAGGTAGTAGCTATACAACAGGTGTGGGAAGATGAGGGTCTAAGGCAGGGGAGTCCCAGGGTATGTATCACCTGTCTGGATTGGGGATTTGGCTCACGAGGGGTTCAGATGTTGAAACATCTGGAAATTTTATGTGCTCACAAGCTTAAAATGAACCAAAAGTATGTTGATTATTAACCCTAGGATTACGAATCCTGTTTGAGGGTTGATAAAAGCCATGGATCTGCTCCAGAAAAATTCCCGTAACCTGAGTTCCTGGGCTCACATCCCTGTCACCCTGTCCACGGACTCCGGGTTGAGCGTCTCTGTTGTCTTCCTGTGGCCTCCCAGAGAGCTAGTGCAGTCTTCAGACACATCAGTAGGAAGGTCCTCAGTGCTCAACCCTTGTGCAGATATTGACCAAGCAGCCATCATACCTGGGGAGTGTGCCAGGCAGAGCGGGGGCACAGCACACGGAGGGGCTGAAGTGG
This sequence comes from Propithecus coquereli, assembly GCF_000956105.1. Lineage (NCBI taxonomy): Eukaryota > Metazoa > Chordata > Mammalia > Primates > Indriidae > Propithecus > Propithecus coquereli. Next base: position 212,362 of record NW_012150163.1, read on the forward strand.
GGCTGGGGGACAGTGGTCAGGGATAAATGGGTAGGAGCCCCCAGAAGTGGCAGACAGTGGACCTGCGAGCCGTGTCCGGCGATGGAAGGCTACGGGAATGCGATTGCATGGCTGACACACGAGGAACTCAAGTATGCCATCGCGATGCCTTTAATTAACATTTGAAGGGTATTTGAATATTATCAGAAGAGGAGATAAAGTTTTATCTTTTTTATTTCCTGTGTTGCTGCAAAAGGCAGAACTGGGAATCTGTGAATTTATGTCCCTAGACGGCAGCGTTAGCGGAGTGTCAGGACATACTCTCCAAGTCACGGCTGACTTGTCAACCCAGGGTCATCCCAGGAGAAGTGTGGTGACATCCGCCCGGGATGTTCAACTGTGCTCTTCCTTCAGTAGGGGGACGCCTGACCGAGGGCCCATCTATTGAAGATTTCTAGACTTTAATATGGTACCTATTCTACCATCCATTGACGCATAGCTACAAGGCTCCAAAGGACACAAAACTTGTGGTGTTATTGTATCTCCAACACCAAGCAGTGCTGGACCCACTCCTCCACGTGCCAACTGAATCAGTGAAGGAATGGAGGGTGTCCTCCTCTCTAAACCTCCTCCAGTAAATGACCCACAAAGTTGAGGCTCTGTGGTTTTATTCATTTATTCATCAAATGAATCAGCGAACAAATAAATCAAAATTTCAGAGCCCTAGAGGAAAATCAAATCCCCTCTGCGTCACCGACTCATCTTGCTCTGCCTGATGCTTGAAGTGTCGTTTCCACCTTCCCTTCCCCACACCTTGCCCACACCTGACCCACCTGAAACCGTTTCTCCACACAGGAGTGTTAACTGTTCACTGTTCGCTGCAGCAAACAGCCGTGCGCCGTACTGGTCTTGCTGGAAGTGAACATTCTCTCATTTACCGACTGTGTAGATAAACAGGAAAATCAGGGAGAGATCAAAGGAGGACTGTTGGAAAGTGGGCATTATACATCACCAGAGCTTGTCGCTGCTGCTGTTGAAGCAGAAGCTCGGAGTCCTCCCCATCCGCCGAAGCGACTTTCTGGAATGAAAAGATAAGTTCTAACCACACCGCCTTCTCCAATGCAGAGAAAAAGCAGACTTGAACATTTGGGTTGACCCTCTAATTCTCACATGGGAGAAGGGCTTTGAAAGAACAAGGAGAAAGTGGATCAGATCAAAAGAAGGAAAAGTTCTAGAACGCTTGCCTCGGTTGCCCTCTGCTGGGCCTGGCTTGGGGACATTTGTAGAGCTTTTTAATGAGGCGACATTGGTCCAAGGGAGATTTCGGGTACAAGGTGTCGGGGTGCAGCGCTTGCTTGCAAAGAGATGAATGAAGTAGTGGAACTGCCGCTCGCCGAGCCCAGGCGGTGGGAGTCTGAGGTCTGGGGAGGGAGCACGAGCCTTGGGTCAGACAGGTCCGAGTTCAAATTCCATCTCTGCCACTTACCCGCAGGCGGCATTAGACAAGTCCACATTGAGCAGATGCTTGGCTAATAACGGCTGCGCAAGAAGCAAAGCTGTGTTGATGTGACCTGAGTTGGGCCAGTCCTGACTGTCATCCCCCACCCGTACGTGTCAGGCTGCAGAAGAGACTTTGTGACATGGACACAAAGATCTACTTCTTGCAAAGTGTGTTTGCTGCACTGAGTGAAACAGTTCACTTTTCCTTAACTGCTGCTGGAAATGGAACAGATAATAACCTGTGTGCCATTGAAGCCATTAGTCTGCAGTTTCTGACTCTGTTCGACTCAGGCGTGTGGCTTCGCAGTTGTGCGAAGGTACGTGAAGCTTAGTTGTGGTGCATTAGTTGTCAGAAATGCATTTGCAGCTCAGCTGCTGGCATAACTTAGCAGTGACGCCGCTAGGAACCCAACGTCATCAGGCAGCTAATGTATGTAGCACTGTGTCCAAAATACACTCTGTGTTTTATGGTTATTGAACTCCCACAGTGATGCTAGGTTTTAGATTATAAATTTATTATACAGTCTGAGGAATTAGGGCCCCAGTAATGAATGGATGTATGATTAGATTTTGTGATTAGTTTATTTTTTTATTTATTTGTTTATTTTTTTGAAACAGAGTCTCACTCTACTGCCCTGAGTAGAGTGCTGTGGCGTCAGCCTAGCTCACAGCAACCTCAAACTCCTGGGCTCAAGCGATCCTCCTGCCTCAGCCTCCCAAGTAGCTGGGACTACAGGCATGCACCACCATGCCCAGCTAATTTTTTCTATATATTTTTAGTTGTCCATCTAATTTCTTTCTATTTTTAGTAGAGACGGGGTCTCGCTCTTGCTCAGGCTGGTCTCGAACTCCTGAGCTCAAACAATCTGCCCACCTCGGCCTCCCAGAGTGCTAAGATTATAGGCGTGAGCCACCGCACCTGGCCGATTGGTTTATTTTTTATATTGTAATATCTCTGTTGAAAATTTCAGATTTGTATAATTGTGTTGACTTTGCTTGAATGAAGAAATTATACTTAAAGTAACAGACAGTAATTGAACCCAGTAAACATACTAAAGGAAATAAATTCCCCCGTGGTGGAGAGGTTGGCTTGTGAGTTCTGTGAACCTCGCAGTGGCTCGTAGGACATGTTTTAGCAAATGAATGCCAAGGACGGGAAACACTGACTTTATGAGTGTTTTTGACTCAAGTTTTCACTTCATGAAAGAAACTCATAATGGCTTTTAATTCTGTAGTAGCTTGTGGGCTAATCCAGTTGTCTTGAATTTTGGGAGTATCCAGAGAATTCAGATAAACTAGCTAGAAGAATTACGATGTTCCCAATACAAAGAAAAGATCAATGTTAGAGGTGATGGACGTTCTAATAATAATATGCTGATTTGATCATTATACATTTTTTTGTGTGCCGGTATCAAAATATCACGTGTACCCCCAAAATATGTACAACTATTATATATCAGTAAAAAAAAGAAATGAAAACAATTTTGAAAAAGTAATATTTTATCTGAGCTTTACCCTGTGGGAGAATCCACACTTGCGGCCTCAATTTCCCTAGTTGTTGGCATTGAAAATATTCACAGAGATTATGTACTACTGGCTGTATTCAGAAATGTGTGAGAGTTTTTAATGACATAGGACTCATTATTGGTGACTCTCATGCTCACTCTTTATATACTCAGAAATGCCAGTTATTTTCTTACATTGTCTTGTAAAGAGGCGTCATCAATTTATAAAGAATAAGAGTGACCTTGGGAAAAAATTAGTAAGCCACAAATCAATTACTTCTATCAGCCACACACTCTCCTGCTCTCACCACCCGCCCTTCCCACCGTGCGCTACCAAGGCCGCAAAGCTGGGCAGCATTCGCAGCCCAGCTTTCGCATGCTGCGAAGACTAGTAATAGAATAGGTATTATGAAGGATATTGTGATGCTTTGAAAACGATTCGTGCACTGATAAAACCTCTTGGAAAGATCGATCCTGACGCATTTTCGTTGAAGATTCCCCGGGTCATGCCTATCGCAGCGTAACCAGAAATCGCTGACCGAGGGTGGCAAGAGAGAGTGGATTTCTGTCCTTTGTTATCCAAGAGGTACTGTTGTATTTCTTCTTGGGCTCAGGGAGTGGAGTGAGTGGAGTGTGGTAAGCATCTAATCTCATTGGTCCCCAGCCATACATAGGAGCATATAGGTGGGAGGGAAATGGCTTGGTGTGTCTGACCATCAGAGGGACGTGCTGTGTCCCGGTGTCTTTGTGGCAGTGGGAACCGTTGTCGCGGGTGATGTGCACGAGCACACGCACCCTTCAGCCTGCCATCCTCTGCCCCTCGGGTTTGGTTCTGTGTCCTGTCGGGTTGGTGCCACGTGACGATCTCTACTTGGTCCCTGAGGCCGGCAGCAGGAGGCGTCTGCCACGTCAGGGCTGGGAACGAGGAGTGAACACGGAGGGCGCCTGCGTGCAGCTCTCCAGAGCACTCGTCATCGTGACTTTCTCCAACAGTCTTGCTGATTATTTCAAAGCAAAAATTGTACCTAATGATTATCTAGCTCACGTAAAGACACAAAGACTGTTTCGTTGTAAGGATGGAAAGAAGGCAATCACGTTTTCTGTCTTCAAAGTGTTTTGCTCCAGTGCAGGTGAAGTTTTTATTTCTAGAGACAAGGTTAAAATTCCTAATTTTTCTCTGCATAATTTTAATGTCTAGAATAGGGTTATAATACTGCTTTTGTATTTGTATAATGCTCGGCAGCAGTGCTAATAAAAAATGCAACATGAGCTACCTATGTAGTTTAAAAAACTTCAGTAGCCACATTAAAAAATTAAAAAGAAACAGATGGATATAATTATATATTTTATTTAATACAATATATCCAAAATCCTATCGTTCTAACATGAATATAAACATTGTGAATGAAATATTTTACATTTTTCCCCACATTCTAAGGCTTCGAATTCGTACGTGTGTTTTCCATATGTGGCACCTCTCGTGGCCACTTTTCACGTGCTCAGTCTCTGTATGTGGCTGGCGTCTGGCGGCTTTGATGGCAGCTCCATACTGCACTTGGTTTTCACATAAACGTACCCTCTAATATCTTTGGTTCTATGGTATAATGAAGGATTCCTCTCCAGGCAGTAGAAACTATACCTAAGGCCCATATCTCAAAGAGAAAAATTAGCCAATTGTGCTTCTGTTTGAAATTATACTGGCAAATGTAGTAATTTTCTAGAGTTTCAGAAAAGATAGTATTCGTTCTTTGTAAGTATTTGCCACGAGCTTCCCAAGCACAGGGCAGTATTTGCTCCATACGGAGATGCACTGAGCACCACCGGTAGGTGCTAAGCAGACTTCCAGGCACAAAGGATCCCATGGAAAAACTGAGATTAATATTTAAAGAGCTTCTATGGTGTTCTAGGCATTGTTCTTGCATCGATACAATTTACACTTGCAGCTTTCACCAAAGAAAATGTGTCATAACTTTACAAACCTGCTTTCCTTGTGTCCCTTTCTGCCCTCCTGAAGGTGAGGGCTGGCTCGGGACCCGGCTGGGGCAGCAGCCACAGGGTGGCGGAGGGTGGGTTAGGAGAGGACAGGCACCAGCGTGGGCTTTGCCCCTGGCTGCTTCATAATCTCTAGGGATCCGGGATTAGAGGCGGGGGTGACCTCAGAGAGGAGCTTCCCCCACCCCCCGCAGATATCCGTTGGTCGGTGGACTTTTGTTTGTTTTAGGCAAAAGTGAGGTTTATGGGAAGCATACGTGGTTGATGACACAGCATCACAGAGCGCTGGAAACCCAAGCCTGGAAGGGTGGCAGCTGCTCCGTCCGGTAGACACACCTTGGCCCTCTTACAAAGAAGGTGGCCTCCGGCAGTTTCCACAACCACACCCAACAGCACCCAGTTTAGTTCCCCAGAATAGCACACCCCACCCGCAGCCCTGCCTGGAAAGGCCCCAAAGGACTCTGCCTGGCCTCAAGACCAGCCACGTGGCCTCCGTACCCAGCCCCTATAAGCCCATGCCCTGGACTGTAAAACCCAAGCATGAAGAAGTAGATGCAAATGCTCCTGTCTGTTAGGATGCAGTGCGCATTTGTGTTGATACAAGAAAATGCGTTTGAAATGTGGAAAAGCAGAACAGCTTGTTTTTCCCTCAGTTCTTATTTGGACAGAATAAGCCCAATCTCCCTAAATCTGCACTTCTAACCTACACCCTCATCATGCCCTGACAGCTTAACAAACAAACTGTACCAGCAGAAGGGACAACTGCGGAGGGAAGACAATTTTCATTTGGTCTAAAACTTCATACCTGGTGATATTCTGCGCCAGCAAGAGAGGCATGCTGACTAGATCATTCTCCAGCGGTATTAGGCAATATGGAAGAATCCAAACAGCATGAAACCCGGCCTCCGCCTTCAGGGAACGTAACACTTTTATGTGCAGGGAGGTATAGAGTAGATCCCTGAAACCATAGCAGCATCGGATTAAACAGAACATTGCCTAGATTCTAACAGACCTCTTAATTCCAGGTGTACTCGGGAAGGTAGTCTCAGGTATTGGATATTTACTTTGAAGAGAAGAGTATCTTACACTGAGAGGGACTTCGTAGGCAGTAAACCTTGTGGCCTTTGTCTCTGAGATGTTCGTAGCATAAAACATGCTCACAATAGCTAAATAGACCTGCTTCGGTGCCTGCACTTGTACCACGTGACTGAAGTTGTCCACCTGGTTTCAAAAGTCACATGCAGAAATCAAATCAGGTAACGTGTGTACAGGTTCATTAGGAACTGGAGGATTAATGCGTTACAGGCCGAGATGGTATCACGGTGATCACACCGTCCGCTCTACGGTTCATTACAGAAGGTGGCCTGCTTGCAGAGAAGGATGAACTCATTAGCCCCGTTTAGGAAAAATAAATGGAGTAATGAAGAAAGTTCAAAACCAAATGAAATCCCATTCCATGCACATGTTTAAAAAGTTTATAAAGTAGCTTAAACACAAAGGGCTATTGTAAGTGTGACAATAAAGCTGTGAGGCTATTGTTTCCCTTCCGAGATTTTCTTTTCCAAGATGGCTCTATTGTGAAAGTCTCTTTTGGAGTTTGCGGATAGCTCTTTAAATTGGTAGAGTTGGCCTGAAGCTAAAACTCTGTCGTTCGTATTAAAAGAAGAAGGGAAAAAGGAAGTGCTTTTGCAGGAAAGGAGGGCTGCGCGCGTGCGAGGGCCAGCCGCCGTGTGGCGTTTTGGCACTTGTTTGGGGCAAGCTCCGACCTTGGTGACGGATGGTTTTGTCGAGCTTTCCAGAAACGGTATTTGTCCATCTTCATCATCAGCTGACTTCTACTGAGGACTTGCTGCTGTTGGTCCCAACGCTGAAGTTTTATCGACCCATTTGCCATCTCTCGTAAGCAGATGGAATCATCTTTCTCGAGAGGGAGCTCCCGGGATAATGTTACACTTGCCTCCGGGCAGTCTGAGCTCGCCATTTTTACAGACTACAGCGTTGGTGCCTTTCCTCTTTCTCTGTCAACCCTAACCCCGAGGAGGGTTAGGCATGGGTGGTGTCTTTAGTTTCGTAGAATTTCCTCAATAGTGCTGATCCTCCTTTTTAGCTGACACCAAGAGTTCCTAATATTTGATGCCAGTTGAAATGTGAAATAAATAAAAGCAATTTGATTTCATTACAGCAAACATCTGACGCATTTGAATGCGTGAAGGTTGTGAGAGGCACAAGCGAGATCGTACAGGTAAAAACTACGAAGGCTCTAGTGTAACGAAGGCACAAAATACATACACACATACTCATATTTCCCATTCACCGTTAGAAGTGAGGACACGAGGAACAACTGAGTACAATGCACGTGTCTTCAATCAGGAGGGAGCCGTGAGTGGAGAGGGTGGGCGTGGCTTCACATGCAAAGAAGTAGAACCATATTTGTTTTCCTGTTTGGGGATGTGCTGCTCGTTGATTAAATGATGCTGGCTGTGCAGCTCTTGCCAGTGCTCCCTGTTCCAGTCCCTTTGCACGAGCACCGCCAGTCGCTGGCGGAGATGACCTCTGCTCGGAGCCTTCCCGCGCCATTTCCCTTTGCTCGATGATTGGGGTTCAAATAATTTACCAGACTCGTGCTCGCCAGCATGCTGCCCTCTGGAGCGTCTTTCTGCATTTTGCCCCACCGTGCAGACACGGCTGGTGCCGGCGTGTTGCCGCCGGGCTCCGGACCTCTCGCTGACCCGGTCAGAACTTGGCTCCAGCTTCGTCCTTTTCCTTAGCACGGATGTCCCCGTATGCGACCTTCCCTCGCGGGCTCCAGCAAGCACAACCCCGGTCTCCCTCTGCCCTACTCCGTTGTACCCACATTCCAATCATTACCCCCGGCACTAGACTCCATCTCGGTGCTGCGTGTCCAGGTCTGACGGCTCCTTCTCAACCCAGGCAGGAAATCGGGTCTCATCCGCAGGTGCCAGCTTTTAACATGTAGAAGCCGTGATGTTACCTGACATGGCACGCGGCCCCTGGGTGCCCGGCCCTGTACACTTACTTACACACTTGCTCTTGGGAAGGTGCCAGGTGGTCCTTGGGTCCTCACAGACCCTTGGGGTCGGATTTATCACCCCATTGTCCACGGAGGAAATGGAAGCTTGGCAGCATGTGCCCCGGCCCCTGGCAGCGGGGAATTCTGTCACCGGCCATTCTGCCCAGGAGGGAGTTAGGACCTATGTGGAAATTAGAGCTTTCAGGGCACCTCTTTACAACAACAAATATATTCTCTCCAGAATATTCATGGCTGGCCTAGATAATCTTGAGCCTCCAGTGCCCACGGTTGCCTCTGGGACTGACTTTGCACCTTTATTTCAAATACAGGCTGGGTTCTCATTATTCTTCATTACACTGGGTGTCTGTACGTAGCGCCCCAGGAATCGCTTTCCAAATCGACATGGGTTTAGCTGGAGTCTTTCTTCTGCGATGGAAATTCCATTCCCCAAGAAATAGAGCAATATTTCTTAATTAGGTGTTTACTCTAATGATTCAGAAAGTGAACCAGTTGGACCCGTTTGCTTTATTTTTACTGGAAACTAGAGATTTGGATGGTGTTTTCATGATCTATTGAGAACTGCACCAAGACTGCCAGTATTCAATAAGTATTATTAATAATCAGAGGAAAGAGACTTCTATTTTCTGTCATGCACACACCCCTAAATGTTTAGACCAAGGGCACATTTTTAATGGATTCAAATAACAAATATAAATTGTGCCTCTCAGTTACCTGAATATCTTACCTGTTTGGAGGTTTTATTGTCAGGAACTGCCAAATAAAAGGCATGCATCATTTTAATTGAACCCTAAACCTGACACTTTCACTGAAAAACATGGATTTCAAGTAATTTTTCATACACAAAGCCAGCACAAATGCTGCGCTGCTCTGGCAAGGGCCGTCTCAGATACGGATTACCCGACCTCTGCCGCAAGCAAAAATAAAACCTCGCTGTCTCGTATCCTTGAGGTTTAGCAAGCGCCGATCAATTAGCCCTCTGTAGACATACACAGAAATAACTGTAGGGAACGACACAAATTAAATTGGGTCCAGATGATCAGCTCACCAAAAAATGTGGCCCTGGGCCTGAGTGCTGTGGCATGCAAGCCTTGGGCTTTATTAATGGAGATGTCACCTTCTAAAGACCAAGTCCCTATCTAGAAACATGATGTGGCCATATCTTTGGGAGTTCCTAATTTATTTAGGCTAGGCTTTCCTATTCTTAAATCAACCCTGGAGGATAAAAGTCAGAGCTCAAAATCTATACTTTGACAAAACAAGGACACAGATATAATTATGATAAGATTGAACCTATGATCTCAGAAACATGATATAAACGATTTAAGAACTCTACCTGGCACCAGTAGATTAATTACTTTCTTTTATTGTCCGGGGAGCCCTTCTCCGGATCCAGAAAGTCTCATATTTGCACAGTATTGTATGCTTGTCAGGAATGTATAATTCTGGCATTCTGTCGTATTGTTAATTTTAGACTGTGAATATGGAAACACTTTAAGCCATTTGCAGGCTACTGTAATCATCATCATACAACTTGTGTGGTTGTCACATAGAAATAATACCACTTGGTCTCCCCATCATGATTTTTTTCTAGAGATTTAGCTGTTCAGCACTAATTCATATCTTTTCCAAGGCCTATGGCAATTAAAGTATTCTCCTGATTGCCCACAAGGAAGGAGTAAGGGATGGAGGCTGATTTTTCTCTTTGATCTGCAAAGAGTTTTCAGTAAGTCCCAGGAAGATGGCATCAAAGGATGCAAAAAAGCATGTGTCAGAGTCCTGTTTCCAAGGGTTCACAGGGCTGTTAGGGAGATAAGAGATACCTGTATCTAGGTCTCTCTAGTTCAGTCCTCATGTTTTGCTTGGTGTCTGGATACTGCAGGTCATTGTGGGGGTCTTTACGAAGATGATATTCCTGGGAGGAAAAAAGTTTCAGGCTTCTAGGCAATGTTAAGAAATAATAGTAAAGATTCGGAATGATGGGTTGCAGCAGAAAATAGAAGAATTAATACTTATTAGAATTATTGGGATAAAAATCAGTGTTAAGTGCTTTATAGGTAGGGGGACTGTATATCCCAATTGGCTTAGGCCAGTCCCGGTTTCTGCCAGTTGTCCTGACGTGGGTCTTGGTAGTGTTCTCTTTTATTCCCAAGGGTATTCTCGTTTGGGCAGTAAGTCATGGTCACATATGCATTGATGAAGAATTGGTGTCTTACTACAGCAATAGATCAGGAGTGAAGATTAAGGTTAAATCAATTTTGAGCTCCCCTTTCACTTCACCATCATTTGATATCTCTATTGATCTCTATTTTTATTTGAGATGTAGTGTTCACCCCATTTCTTAGAGGAAAGATGAAGGTAAGAAAATTAACAGAACTTTGCTCAGGCTGTTGTGACATCTTGTTGCTAAGGTGGAACTGGAATTCAGAACTCAAAAGCTTCACTGCCTGTGTTAACACCCACCCCACATGTGGGGGACATGGGAAGAGGAGAAGAAACGGTGGGGTATGAAATGGATAGTGTGCATTTCTGTCCTCTCTTAGGAGTCTGTGCACATGTGCTTTGGTTTGCAGGAGAACAAAGGAAAAACACATAAGCCTTGTGATAATTTGCAAGAGAAACCTCATTTGCCCAGGCTATTATGACTCTGTTCTGCCTTCAATGGAAATGCACATGGAATGGAATGGAAATATGCATTGCTATGAGTAATTCCTGACACTTTAATGCTTTTAAAACAGGAGCGCAGTTGGAACTGGTTTCCTGGGACCTCTCTGATGGAGGTGGCTGTTACTCACGCTTGCTAAAACAACCCGCACCAGGGCTGTGAGCGCCAGCAGGGCACAGTCTCCGAACCACACAGCACCCACAGCCAGAGACTAAAGGGAAAGGGAAGCGTTGTTTGCTCAGATCCCCTGTCCCTTTGCCCTCACTCAGAGTGTGACATGTGAGCAGGGTTAGAAGGCAGTCGGTGGGAGCAGGCACTGCTTTTCGTGGGTATGACCTCCTAGAGAAATAGTCCATGCCAGACGATGAGAGGGGAGGATGGACTATAAAAGGCTCAAGAAGAACTGAGATCTGGAATCCTTGTAAAGTTCTGTGCCAAAGGAGGAGACATAAACTCCCAGTAACAGAGGGCATGGGAGGAATTCCTGTTTTATTAGGGGAACATTTATTGAAGTGTTTAGAAGATGAATTTCATCGATGATGTCTATGTAAAGTAAGATAGAATGAGGGGAGAAATAGGGATTGGGAAGAACAGATAATTGGCATGGAGGTGGGTCTGAAAAACACTCTTTGCTACTCTGCCTGTTGAGGTCTAAAATAGCAGGAGAAGCCTTGGGAATCCTATCGATTTTGCGTTAGTATCAAGGAATCATAAAATATTAAAGCAGCAGGAGACTTGGTGATCATTAAGTTCATTCTGAAATGGGAGAAATTCAGGCCACAGAAACAAAGGGTTCACTTACCCCCAAGTTTATATGCTGTTATGGCAGAAACACCCACCGCCTCCCTGTCCTGAACCCCATTTCCCCAGAGAACAGGAAGGAGTCGGTGGTCACATTCGGACAGACACAGCGTGGGCAAGGCCAGACCCAAAACCTTGGGGAGGAAGCTGTGTCAAGTCACGGACTTCCACAAGGTCTGCAGTCACCCATTGGGTTGCTTTCTTCCTTCCTAGTTCTTATCTGCAGTCTAGAAACATTGGAAATAAAGCTTTCCAGTTGTAGATAGCAGTCTAAGAGCTTCCTTCTTTCTAACACTTATTAACAATTTGTTGTCGTTGTAACAATTCTGAATGAGAAGTGGAAACCACTGGTTTTATTTCTTAGGGAAGATTAGACTGGTGGGTACTGGTGTTTTCAGTTTCTGGATTTACCTCAGGCTCTTGTATACACATTTGTTTTATTCCTGATTGCAACAGACCTTTTCTGTGCACCGAATATAGTATTTTCTAGACCAAAGGAACTGGTCCAAAAGAACTTTCAGTGACAATGGAGTTGTTCCGCACCTACACGGACCACTGTGGTAGCCACCAGCCACATGTTGCCATTAAGGCCTTAACATGTGAGAAACGGAATTTTAAATTTTATTTTTGATTAATTTAAAATTGAATTTGAGACAGCCACATGTGGCTAGCGGCTATCATACCAGACACCACAGTTCTAGACACTGGTACTGGGTGGGGAAAAACGCTGAGTTGTGATCATGACAGATGAGGTGAGAGGGATGGAAAGGAGGGGAGGGTGGGGCCAGGGGACCAGCATCACACCAGAGTGGGGGCCCTGTGATGTCATATGGCGGAGTAAGGCCTGGGAGAGTGCAGAAGAGTGAGCATGATTCTTCCTTGCAGTGGGGGAGCATCAGGGAAATTTGACGACGAGCCGCTACTTGAATCTGGATGAATGAGCAGGGCTGCCGTGTCCATCAGAGATGACCACAGAGAGGAAGGCACTTTCAGTAGCAGGGAGGACACTACAGGTTGCAGTGGGGTGAAGAGCAGGGGCCCAGAGTCTTGTGCCTCTAGGGGCACTGTGTGTGCAATGTAGTCACACACACCCTCAGTGGAGGCAGCTGGCAGGTAGCCGGGCTGAGAAGTCGCCTGTGGTGCTCTGCTGCGTTCAGCTCTTGTTCTACCTGAATGTACTGTGTGACCTGGGACAAATCAACCCACCTTTCTGGGCACCAATCTCCTCTTTTGGAAATAGGAGTCCTGACTTCAGCCCAGGGTGAGGCAGGCCTGTGACTCCTTCCCACCTCCAGCCTTAGTCACTATGAGCTCCTGTCACATGTGCCACAGGCAGCCTCACATTCACCAGCGCCTTCCAGACAACAAAAGCGTTGCCAGGGTCGAAGACTGGGAGGGAGGGGCAAGATGGCGGACGAGAAAAACTGCCAGCCGGAGTGTCTCCGCAAGAAAGATAGAGGAAAATTTCCCTGGCCTTGCTAGAAATCTAGGTATCCAGGTACAAGAAGCTCAAAGGACTCCTGGGAGATTCCTCACAAACAGGAAGACACCACGACACATAGTCATCAGACTAACCAAAATAACCACCAAAGAGGTCCTCCTATGAGGTGTAAGGCAAAAAAAGCAGATAATCTACAAAGGAAACCCCATCAGACTAACGGCAGACTTCTCAACTGAGACCTTACAAGCAAGAAGAGACTGGGGCCCCATTCTCACTCTTCTCAAACAGAATAATGCTCAGCCTAGAATCTTGTACCCTGCAAAACCTAGTTTCGTATACAAAGGAGAAATAAAGACCTTCTGAGACAAGCAAAGACTGGAGGAATTCAACCAGACAAGACTTACCCTCCTGGAAGTACTCAGAACAGCGTTACACGCGGATCAACACAATAAACACTCACCAATGTAAAATCATCCAAAAGCTAAAGGTCAAAGGCTAGATACTGCAATGGCTCAAGAGAGAAAACAAAGCAACAAAGTTCAACTCAACAGGATGAAGAGAAATCTTCCCCACTTACAAATTCTCTCAATAAATGTGAATGGCTTGAACTGCCCACTAAAGAGACATAGACTGGCCGAATCAATAAATATACATAAGCCAAGTATCTGCTGTCTTCAAGAAACACGTCTAACCCACAGGATGGAAAACAATATTTCAGGCAAACAGAAGCCAAAAGAAAGCTGGCGTAGCAGTTCTAATTTCAGATAACTTAGTCTTCAAATCAACAAAAGTAATGAAAGATAAAGAGGGTCACTATATAATGGTGAAGGGTACAATTCAACAAGAAGACATAACAATTCTAAATACTTATGCACATAACTCAGTTGCACTCAGATTCATAAAGCAAATCCTACTTCATCTAAACAAAGTGATAAACAGCAGCACTGTAATAGCCGGCAACACCCCTCTGATAGCACAGAACAGATCCTCCAAACAGAAAATAAACAAAGAAGCAATGGACTTAAACAGAACTCTAGAACAAATGGGCCTGACTGACATTTACAGAACATTCTACCCCCAGACCACTGAATATATGTTTTTCTCATCAGCTCATGGGACATTCTCTAAGATTGACCATATCCTAGGCCACAAAGCATGCCTCAAAAAATGTAAAAAAATAGATACTATACCATGCATCCTCTCAGACCACAGTGGAATAAAATTAGAAATCAACTCCAGCAGAAACTCTCATCTCTACACAGTCATGGAAACTAAACAACCTTCTGCTGAACGATTACTGCATTAAGGAAGAAGTCAAGATGGAAATCAAAAGATTCTTTGAACTAAATGATAAAGGAGACACAAGTTATCAAAATCTGTGGGACACAACTAAAGCAGTCCTGAGAGGAAAATTTATATTCATAAATGTCTACATCCAAAACACAGAAAGAGCACAAATAAACAATCTAATGAATTGTCTCAAAGAACTGGAAAAGGATGAGCAAACCGATCCCAAACCCAGCAGAAGAAAAGAAATAACAAAAATCAGAGCAGAACTAAATTAAACTGATAATAAAAAAACTATACAGAAGATTAATAAAACAAAAAGTTGATTCTTTGAAAAAAAAATTGACACACCTCTTGCTAGATTAATGAGAAGCAGAAAAGAAAGGACTCTAATAAGCTCCATCAGGAATGAAAAAGGAGAAATTACAACTGATGCCACGGAATTACAAAATATCATCTATGAATACTATAAAAACCTATATACACATAAACTCAAAAATGTGGAGGAAATGGACAAATTCTTAGAAACACACAACCTCCCTAGGCTCAATCAGGAAGAAATAGAATTTCTGAACAGACCAATATCAAGTACCAAAATTGAAGCAGCAATAAAAAATCTTCCTAGAAAGAAAAGTCCCAGACCAGGTGGTTTCACACCCAAATTTTACCAGACCTACAAAGAAGAACTGATACCTATCCTGCAGAAATTATTCTACAACATCAAGAAGAAAGGAATCCTCCTCAACACGTTTTATGAAGCCAACATCACCCTGATACCAAAACCAGGAAAGGATGCAACAAAAAAAGAAAATTACAGACCAATATCCCTTATGAATATAGATGCAAAAATTCCTGGCAAACTGAATTCAGGTGCTTATCAAAAAAATAATCCATCATGACCAAGTGGGCTTCATCCCAGGGATGCAGGGATGGTTCAACATACGCAGATCTATAAATGCAATTCACCACATAAATAGAAGCAAAACCAAAGACCATATGATCCTCTCAATAGATGCAGAAAAGGCATTCGACAAAATTCTACACCCTTTTATGGTAAGAACACTTAAAAAAATAGGCATAGACAGGACTTACCTAAAAATGATACAAGCTACATATGACAAACCCACAGCCAACATCATACTGAATGGGGAAAAATTGAAAGCTTAGAACTGGAACCAGACAAGGTTGCCTTCTATCACCGCTTCTGTTCAACATAGTGCTGGAAATCCTAGCCAGAGCAATCAAGGGCATCCAAATAGGGGTAGAAGAGGTCAAAGTATCGCTCTTTGCTGACGATATGATCTTATATCTAGAAAACCCCAAAGATTCTGCCGTGAGACTACTGGGATTGATAACAAATTCAGCAAAGTCTCAGGTTACAAAATCAATGTACAGAATTCAGTAGCATTCCTATACGCCAACAACAGTCAAACTGAGAACCAAATCAGAGACTCAATTCTCTTCACAATAGCAACAAAGAAAACAAAGTATCTAGGAATATATTTAACTAAGGCGTTAAAAGACCTCTATGGGGAGAACTACAAAACACTGAGGAAGGAAATAGCAGAGGACGTAAACAGGTGGAAAACCATTGCCAGTGTCATCTTTGACACTGGGTAGCGTTAACCTAGGTGTCCGGGAGACCCTTACAGAGCACCACACCTGCCGGCGGTGGTCGCCAGCTGCCCGCGCTGCGTGCCTGCACTGCTGCTATGGTGTTTTCTCCCTCAGGTGTCCTAGACCCCAAAGGCGAACAGCTGCTCTCAGAGCCTGCGTGAAGACTGAGTGGCGTTTGGGACGGGCAGGCGGAGACGTGGTTTTGGAGATTCATTCATCTATCATTACCGCAGCCGGTGGTGTATGCAGCACACAGGGGCTGTCTGTGTGGCTTTTTGTGAGAGGAATGCGAGATTTATTTTTCTCCGTGACCTACCTGCAGGCAAGGTACGAAAGGTCTCTGGCGAGCTCTGAGGGATCTCATTTGAGCTCTACTAATAGGCAGGTGGATAACTGGTAGAACAGAGAGTCTATGGGAAGAAAGAACTCACCTTTGTAAAGGAGCCTCCCAGGCTTTTGATTTTGTGGCCCTTGAATTCTCACTTCAGCCAAGATGGTCACACTGATCTGTAGGGAAGCTAATTTCACAAGAAATGGAGCAGAGGGGCTTGCTGTTGGATCAAGAAGATCCGGCTTTGGAAGCTACCCACAGGGAAACAGACTTCAGTTTGCCACGTGTGTGTGCTCTGCCCATCTGCAGCACGCTCAGGGCGCTTTGTACCGTCGTCTCTCGGGGTGGACAGGGTATCGCATGCTATATGATCATTAACACAGCAGGTGCGGCTAAATATAGAAATGGAGTATGTAGCCTGCTGGAAAAAAGAGCCCCTTTTTCCGGGTCCATAAAACACTCTTTGAACTTCCCAAAATAGAGTTACAATACATGGACCTAGCAAATTCCAGGAGTTCTTTATTAGGATGTGCATATCTAAATACCACACTTGGCATGTGTGTTTATTTGGGAATGGGCTGATCATGTTAGGCCTTTCATATTTTTACTGATTTGTATAATGGGGTCTGTGACCAAGGATACCAGAATGTAACCAATAAAGGAATCACAAATGTTTTGTTATGTCTTAACCCAGTGCGTTTGACACTTTAACGTGCACGCAGATTCCCTGGAGATTTTATTGAAATTCAGATTCTGCTTGGGGATGCTTGGCGTGGGTCCTGAGCTCCACATTTCCAGCAAACTCTCATGTGTTGCCATTGCTGCTGGCCCTCAGATAACCCTCTGGGTAACAAAGCTTATGTCGTCTTGTGTGTCCACCCATTGCACGCGTGTCCACTGCGCAGCAACTGGCTGCACGTATGCCGAAGTGTTTGCATTGGAGCCCCTTAGAGCTCGAAGCTCTAGGACCAAGGAAGTCTGAGAAATAAAGAGGTTCAGTTGGTTATTCATGGATCCAGGTTAGAGAGCGTGCAGACATTTGGGGCTCTGGATTTTCTCCAAAAAAGACACAAAATGAAGTCTTCCATTGTCGAGTTCTGTGAATAATCTGTTTATCGCACATACATTTGTGAGAATGTGCATTTGGTCTTCCCTTCTCCGCGTGCCCTCCCAGTGCCCTGCAGCACTTTGGCAGAGAGAGTGGAAAACTCTGGCCTTGGAAGTGATGTGCTTACTGGGTCTCGGGCTGGTGCGGGAGGGTCGCAGCGTGGCTGGAGGCTCCTGTGCGTCCCAGGAACAGCTGCCCTGTCCCTGCAGGAGGAGAGGCCTGACACACAGGGCCTGGGACGGATGCCGCGGCTGCCAGCCCCTGTCTCATTAGGGGAGAGAGCTCTGTGCCGCCACGTAACGGTCGCACATGTTCCCTTTGGCTGTTTTAATAGTTCGCTTCAAGCATATTTGTTTTTCCTTATTTTCTAGTGTCTTTGAGAAAAGTATCTTATATAACCCAGTTTGGAGAGAGATGACATGTTTGACTCCGTGAGGAAATATACATATTTCTCAGGTTTTTTTTTTTTTTTTTAAATTGAGCATTATTGGGCTTTGATGCTTGATTTCCAGGCAGTCTTTAATGTGAAAGTCAAACACATTCATTTTCTGTCAATTCCTGGAAAATGTTCCCAATGTCAGAACCTCTAGACTGGTCTTGCCAATCTAGCAACATAGTGACAGTTACTCTTCTGTAATTCTGTGCTTGAATCATGAACAGCCAGCAATATAGATTAATGCTTTGTACAGTTTCGACGCCGAACTCCCGTCCTGCATTTAGATGGTTTAAAGCATAGATTTTTCTCTCTGACAACTCGTAAGTTATTGGCTGCCAAAAAAATGTGGAAGGTTGGTTAATCTCTGTGGTGCATACGGTGCTTGCTGCACACGGTACTGGTGAGGCCACAGCTTTGCTTTATTGTGGGATGCACAGGGGATCTGGAGATGCTTTAAATCATTGTGAAAATTGGAATCAGAAAAACAGAACTTCCTCCTTAAACTCAAGAATTTAGGATCCAAAATGACATTCATTTTGGTATTTGGCAATTTATCTAATATCTGCCTTTATGTAATTTTAATTATTAGCATCAATCATTTGGAATTACATTATATTTTGTAACAATTTATATCAAGCTTTTTTTAAATTTTTTTTATTTATCTTTTTTTTTTGAGACAGAGTCTTACTGTGTTGCCCGGGCTAGAGTGCCATGGCGTCATCCTAGCTCACAGCAACCTCAAACTCCTGGGCTCAAGCGATCCTCCTGCCTCAGCCTCCTGAGTAGCTGGGACTACAGGCATGCGCCACCATGCCCGGCTAATTTTTTCTATATATTTTTAGTTGTCCAATTAATTTCTTTCTATTTTTAGTAGAGACAGGGTCTCGCTCTTGCTCAGGCTGGTTTCGAACTCCTGAGCTCAAACAATCCGCCCTCCTCGGCCTCCCATAGAGCTAGGATTACAGGCGTGAGCCACCGCGCCCGGCCTATATCAAGCTTTTTTGAATGCTCACAGTCACGGACAAAACTGGAGAAGAAAAGGAAGTACCCAAATTCAGAGTCCTTAATATCATCTGATGTAGTTAGAAATTAGATTTTAGTAGACTGTTTCCATAATACACCCAGAATTGTAACTTAATAGTATCAATACAAAATTATTTTAGTGAAGAGGAGTAATTTCCACTTTATCTCTCTGTGCTAGTTTAAATTATTCTGGTCACGGTATATTATCAGCACCTCATCTTCAGGGAGAAGTTTAAATATGGACTGACCAAATTTGTGTGGAGTTTGTATTTTATTTGTTAAAAAAAAAGAAAAAATAGGGAAGGGGAGAAAAGCCTTTGCAAAGATTCTCTGTTGAGTGCTAGCTTTTCCTGACCCCTGGAGATTCTGCCTCTCCTGGAGGTCACCCCCATTCCGTTCCTTCTAGAAAGGAGGTACGAGAGGAAGGTTGTAAGACACAAAGGCAAAAAGGCAGATGATGCTGATCCGCATAATCATAGCCGTCACCTGCTCCTGCCCATTGTGACCTGCTACCTGACTGCGGTGTTTGGGAGTTCCCAAGACCCCCTCACTTCTGCCATCCACAGCAAGGTCGGGGGTCCCCGAAACCCTCCTCTGGTTCAATAATTTGCTGTGAGGACTCAGAACTGAGGAAGCTTGTACTCACGGGTGTGGTTTATTACAGTGAACAGATGTAAAAGTACAATCAGTCAAGGGAAGACACGAGTGGGGCAGGGTTCAGGAGAGTTCTAGGCACTGGGCTTCCAGCTGTCCTCCCAGTGCAGCTGAGGGCGGCACTCGTGTGTGGCGCACGCACACAGCATTGCCAACCAAGCCCTGATGTCCACTTTTATGGGGGCCGGAGCATGTGGATATGGTTAACCTCCCCCATGGCTGACCTCAGTCTCCAGCCCTCCAGAGGTCAAGCTGATACCAGGTGACCTCGAGGCCCCACCCTAAATCACATTAGGTTATCTTCTATTATCAGTAGCCTTTGCCGTGAGCTTCTATATCGTCAGAAGTCGTACAGAAAAATCTACCCATAACCTAGCTATGCACAGTTTTCTTATTGACTAAGTTACCATTAAGATTTCATTTCAACATATGGATTTGGGGGAAAAATAGATTTCATTAAGCGGCAGTTCCATTTCTAGCATTTCTAGTTATTTAAGCTTAGGATAGACATGCCAAAATATATATTTCAGCAGGGGTATTTATCACAGCATCGTTTATATGTACTATAAAGAGCCTAAATGTTTAAGAATTAGAGCTGGTTAAAACAGGGGTAACATATCCTATGCAGCCATGGAAAATTACGTAAAAAGAAAAGTACTTAAGGGTATATGGAGATGCTTCTACCATATTAAGAAAATATTGCAAACAGAATATAAAGAGAATATTATCACAATTATGTGTGTGTGTGTGTAATGGGCTGAAAATACTATTAAAAACTAAAGTGCCTGTTACTCCTTCTGCGAGGGCAGTGGTCCCCAACCTTTTTGGCACCAGGGACCAGTTTCATGGCAGACAGTTTTTCCACGGAAGCTGGGGGGATGGTTTTGGGATGATTCAAGCACATTCCATTTATTGTGCATTTTATTTCTATTATTATTACATTGTAATATGTAATGAAAGAATCATACAACTCACCATAATGCAGAATCAGTGGGAGCCCTGAGCTTGTTTTCCTGCAACTAGACAGTCCCATTGGGGGTGATGGGAGACGGTGACACCCCAAGTGTGTTGCTTATGTCCAGTCTACTCTGTAACCTCCTTTGGTTGCTGTCATGGCAGAAAACCCTGCTCCACAAAGACAGGATGTTGGAAATGGAAGCAGGCTTTTCAGTGCTTTGGTGGCAATCTCAAGATATTCCACCTTGACTTTAATGCAGAACGATGGAGATTTGAAGCTGTCTCAAACATACTTTTAAGGCCACTGTCATTTTCCATCTCAAGCAGTTGATCCTCTCCTAGCACAGACAAAGTCGATTCACCTGGCTGTGCACAGATGGGTTATAGATCATTCCTTCCCAGTTCGGGGGCCTTTTGTGGTTGGGAAGTGATGCTCAAACTCTTTCGAAAGCTGAGATAGGTGATCATGCACCGGCTGGGAGAGAGAAGGCCCTGGCTCCGTCTCTTTTAAAATCTCTGCTAATGTTTGAAACATGTCAAAAAGCCCGATGTTCACTCATCACCCCCATAATTCCAGTCTGGCTTTGAGTGCAGCCACTTTATCTGCTGACAATTACACAGTTGTCATTTTCCCCTGAAGTGACAGATTGAGTTCCTTGAGCAGGTTGAATATGTCACACAAGTAAGCAAGTTTTGTGACCCATCCTGTGTCACTGAAATGTGCTGCCAGTGGTGACTGTTTTTCTAAAAGAAATCTCTGGAGCAGCTCTCGTAACTCAAAAACTAAAGCCATCTCACTTCTGGGTATAAGAACGGACATGTGTGCTCTGCGTCCATCTCCTCACAGAGCTGCATGACCAGACACGAGTTAAATGTACTTTAATGTGGTTGATAATTTTAATCACATTGTGCAAAATGTTGTTTAGTTCAGGTGACATAGTTCGGCTAGCCAGCATTTCCCTATGAATGAAACAGTACGTAGACTCACATTCAGAAGCGACCTCCTTGATCCAAGTAGTTAAACCAGAAAGCCACCCAGTCATGGCAGCTGTTCCATCTGTGCATATACAGACACAAAATGACCAATTCAGTTCTCCTGATATATAATCATTCAAAGACTTGAATAGTTCTGCAGCTGTGGTGTTGGTTGGCAACAAAAGTGCACATAACATATCCTCATGCACATTCTCCTGAAAAATGTATCACACAGAAACAAGCATTGTTGTTGCCTTGTTGTCAATATCGGTAGACTCGTCTACCTGGATTGGGTACCATCGTGACTCATTAATCCTCTCTAACAATTGTGCCTCAATATCCTCTGCTACTTCATCAGTTCATCTAGTTTGGTGCTAGCTGAAAGAGGAACACATGCCACCTTTTGAACTGCAGCGTCTCCTAAAAGTTCACGGCAAATGTCCTTAGCAGCAGGCAGGATCAACCCTTCACTGATAGTAAGGGGCTTCTTAGCTTTAGCAATGTGGTAGCCACTAACAGTGATGCTCTCAGTGCAGACACAAGGGATGAAGTCATTGTCTTCAGTAATTGCTTCTGTTCTTCCTGTTGACATTTTTTTCTTTTGAAGAACTCCAAGCACTTGTCTTTTAGTGCAGGGTGCTTGGTCTCCATGTGGCAAAGCAGTTTTGAAGGCTCCATGGCTTTGTTGGATAGCCAGTCACCACATATTACACAAAGCGGGCTTGGAGAATGCGATGCACCTGTTGCAATGAACTCGTAATTTAAGTAGGACTCTTGGTATTTTCTTTTAATTGTGGCTTTCATTTTGTTGACAGTCTTAGAGTCTTCTGCTGTCTCATCATTGGGTCTTTCCCCCTTGTCAAAGAAGCTCTCCAGGGACATTTGTTTTTTAGTCATTTTTGCTAGGGTTGACTCGTGAGCCTACCCACACTGTGACTGAGACAAGTGCGCAGTGCGGGAAAGAGGTGCGGACAGAAGTGGTAAATAAAATAATGGAAGGGCCAGGTGTGGACTAAAATAAATGTTGGATTCTGACTTAAAGCTGCCACCAAATGCAGCTGTACAATCGAAGCACATCGACTCACTTGCCACTGTAAAGCCTGCCACCAGATACAGCTTAATTGTCACTTGCCACTCACTGATATGGTTTTGATGTGAGTCTGCAAGCAATTGATTTATTATGGTCTCTGTGCAGTCAAAGCTCTCTGCTAATGATAATCTGTATTTGCAGCCGCTCCCCAGCGCTAGCATCACCACCTTGCTCCAGCTGAGATCATCAGGCATTAGATTCTCATAAGAAGCACAACCCAGATCCCTTGCATGCGCAGTTTCTAGCAGAGTTCGCACTCCTATGAGAATCTAATGCTGCTGCTGATCTGACAGGAGGCGGAGCTCAGGCAGTGATTTTAGCAATGGGGAGCGGCTGTAAATACAGATGAAGCTTCAGTCCCTCACCTGCCGCTCACCTCCTGCTTCGTGGCCTGCTTCCTAACAGGCCATGGACCAGTACCAGTCCGAGGCCCAGGGGTTGTGGACCGCAGTGCTAGGGTGGGTTTTGCAGGGTGAAACTGAGAAGGGAAGAAAGTGGCAACATTCATATCAGTTCCCAATTTCTTTATTGCTGCCTCTCACCTATGTGGGGACAGAGAAGGGACCACTTTTGCCAGTTTCACTGTGCTGGGCAAAGTTAAATCCCCAAGAAGGAAATGCAGGGCTGGGCCTGGGACCGGGTAGCTTAGAGAACTCAATTTCTCTCACTCCCAGGGCGAGGAAAATTGAGTTTCTTAGAATAGTCAAAATGAGGATTCTAAAAATTAGAGGAGCAGGGAGGTGTGACTGACGTCCTGTGTGCACAAGGGGACGAGAAGCTCCATCAGGAAGCAGAGAGAGCCAGCCAGGGACGCTGCGGTGAGCAGGTGCGAATGTCTCTGCAGCGGAGGGCTGGCCCATGTCAAGTTCAGCTTCGCATCTTCAGGACAAACCCCTGTGAGGCTTGAGTCTTCAATGCAGTGCGCTGTCTACCCGCAAGCCTGGTAGATTTGGGGAGAGTCCAAGAGAGGCCAAGATCTTGCCTCGAGTGTGAGGGACGCAAACACCCACGGTGGAGGGGATTCCAGCCACGCGGAGCGTTCAGCCAGAACAGGACCTCGGAGCTGAGTGACCGCGGCGGACGGGGGGCCCTGCGCGTTTTCAGAGGTGCCAGTAACAGGGCCAGATGTCCCACAGATGTTGGGCCAGGCAGCAAACTCCAGCTTTATTTTAAATCTTAAAGGGGAGGGTGGCCTCAAATAATATTTAAGCAACTAGCTTAACAAACATGTACAGATACATAGAAAAAGACTAGAAAGATGTATCCGTTTTTTATCAGTGTTTGTCTCCAGGAGTTAAAATAAATCATATTTATTTAATTTTTTTTCTTTGTGTTTCTCATTTTTTTTTTCCAAATGTTTGACATTAGTATTTTTGAAATGGGGAGAGAAGAGGTGGACAACTAACTACTGTTTCTCAAGGTTACGGAGACATTTTGACTAGAAGCTTCCTTGTTTTCCCTGCAGACTACGACTGTTTCTGGGTTTGTAGACATGGGTAGAACATTTGTAGATGGATGTTACACATTTACAAAGCTTCAGCTTGCGTTTGTGGACAGATGCCATGTCCCACGGCGCACACCAAGGCTGACCTCCTGTCACAGGTCGGTGGAAACTTGGAGCTGTGGGCAAAAAAGGAGGCGAGGTTTGTATTGGGTATTCCTCAGATAGCTTCTTGGATCCCCATCAGACCCGGGGTCAGGAACACGTGCTGTGTTTTGTAACCGCTTTCAAAGGAAGACGGGAGTCCCATTGCAATGCAGAGGACAAGAAGTCCAGTGCCGCACCCAGACCCAGACGGAGGCAGGTGTCTTCCTCATGTTAGCAATGGAAGGGGAAGGAAGTAGGTTGACATATTGAGCTATTTGTCAGTTTCTAGGTAGAAGGAATCACTCACAAGCATTAGTTCAGCATATGTCTGTGCAAGGCCTTGTACCAACCAGCCAGGCACCGTGGCTCATGCCTGTAGTCCCAGCACTCTGGGAGGCTGAGGCAGGAGGATTGCTTGAGACCAGGAGTTGGAGGTTGCAGTGAGCTAGGATGGCGCCACTGTGCTCTAGCCAGGGTGACAGAGCGGAACTCTGTCTCAAAAATAAAGGAATAAATAAATGAAGAGTGAGGACCCCGTGAAGGGCACAGTGGTGGAGACGAGCCGATGGTTTCACGTTGCCACAGTGACTTCGTTTAGAAGCAGCAGTGGGTGTTAAGTGTCATGTGTTGGTTGTGGCTAATCCCGGTGAGTGCAGGGCACCAGGAGCTGCCTTTCCGCATCTCTTACATGCTTAATTCAGCACATCAAGCGAGAATATTTCTTTAACAACAACAACAACAAACTCCCAATGCCACACACCTGAATTGTGAGTACTTATCATTTCACCTAACAAATGTCAATATTTTGCCACTTACGGATTGCATAAATGACCATTGAGATGATTTGTTGGACGCGGTACACACTATTAACCTGAAACAATGCACAGGTAGACATAGGCCATAAGCTGCGATGCTCAAAATCCAAGCGGTGCCCACGGCGGGAAATGCTTCACATCTTAATAAACAGTTACTGCAGTAGATTAAGAGTACACAATCAATCCGGGAAGCCAATAAATTAGAATTAGATGCTGTAGTCCAAGTTTCACGTGCTAACGGTGCAGCAATCTGAGTGCTGCTCGCCACACTGCATTGTAAAGGTTGCAAGCTGCCCTGGAACGCAGTCTTCGTTCTAATTTGGAACTGTACAGGTATTTGTAGAAAAACATCAATCAGTACGTTAATAAAATTTATGCAGTTTATTGTGTTGCTGCTCTGTGGGATATAATTAAACATAACTTGTTCTTTTGACTCCCATGGCTTGGACGGAGAGCCCGTACCTGCACGCCCCTATGGAAGAGAGCTCACATTGTGAAACGCTAATAGTGCACACACACTTGGGAACCCAGGAGAAACTCAAAATGGTCTGCAACCCAGCTCTTTTCCTTGATAGAACTTGGAATTGCATCCTGAAGCCATGAAGTGTCTTGTCTAAGACACAGAATGGCAGAGCTGGGGCCACATTCCCCATCTGCCACTCAGCTGCTGCTATTCCCGCTGCGGCGATCGATGCCAGGTGCTCTGCGACACTGACCACACGCCATAGCGCAGGGCTTTCTGGTATCGCAGGCTCTCTAGGATTTTCGTAGGTGCAAGGGAGTGGGGGAAGGCCATGATTAAAGATGCAGGAAGTGGCAGCAGGTGGGGAGGGGCCAGTCTGAGTGCCAGGGACTGGGTTGGCTACATGCAGGGCAAGACCACCTGTGCGGGCCAGACACCCTCTGCCCACTTGAGGTAATGGGCAGGAAAAAGGGGCCTTTGTGGCTCCTCACCCAGGCAGACACCCTCTGCATACCTCCTCACCCAGGCAGACACCCGTGCCCTCGGATTTCTTCCCAGGCAGTTGCATCAACCCTGTGCTCAGGAAAGGATCCCAGGAAACCATTTCACAAGGGGTGAAAGATGGAGAAAGTCACCTCTTTTAGCTGTGTTTGCATTTCAGTGGGAACGAAGGCTTCCAGGGAGGAAGCAGATAGGATAGAATTTTAATCGCCAGCTGTAAGGTTGTGGCAGTTGCTGGGCTGTTTTTGGTGCCCCTGGAGGATTTGTTGTCTGGGGACTCTTGTCTGGTGTCCCTGAGATTGTTCCACGTTAAGCCAAAGCCTGTCCCGCTTTGGACCCGAGTGTGGGGCTGGCCTCGGTAGAAGGTGAGTCTGGGGCCCCCCGTTGACGGCATTTCTTACTAAGTGCATGTTTGTCTAGCCTTGCCACGCGGCATTTGCTTGATTTTATCCTGGATTCAGTTGTTTCCTACGGATCAGGTTCTTCACCAAGGTGTCACCGAGAAAGGTGGACGCCAAAGTTGGAAGGTGCTTAGGTTCTTTCCGGGGGCTGTTATTCCAAACTTCACTCTCCACCTGGTTCTAGGGAGAGTTTTCCAAGAATCCTGTGCCCCAGAGCCCCCTGAGGAATGCTCTTGTCTGCGAACACCTGAAGGATTAGAAAACCTTGTAACGCATCAAGGAAAAAAAGCGATCTTAGAAAAACCCAGCACTAACTCATGCTTCAGAGAAATCTAAAATGTGTAACACACAATGAAGTGAAAATGTCAGGCACTTCCAGCATGAAGCCAACAGAAAAGAGGAGGAACCGGTGAACTGTAAGAGCCCGGATCCTTCCTGGGGGCAGCGCAAATTTCCACACCTGCCTTTCATGCATCGTGTTTGTCCTGTTAGTGTCAGAGAGGGAGAAGGTAGCATTCCTGTGTTATCAACTTCTTCACCAATGCCTGGGCACTTTAAGGAACAGAAGCCCCGTTGAAGAGTGAGACAGCGGCTCTCACGCAGGACGCCCTCCTCCTCCACGCTCGTTCAGTAAGTGCGCGCCTTTCTCCCTTGCCTTTTTTCCTTCTGAACGCTGCAGTGGGTGCCATAGCACTGCCGCATTCATCTCGCGCTCATCCCTTCCTCTTCCTCACTGAGCCGCCTCCCTGTCCCACCCAAGCACTGTGCCAGTGTGTCTCCCTGACGCTGTGAAGCAGCCAAAGTTGCTCTTTAAACTCCAGATTTCTAAACTTGCACCAGGCTGAATGTGAACAGGCCAGATTATTTGCTTCCTCTTCAATAAAGCGCTTGATTGTCGGGTTGTGTGGGGTCGGTCCTTGGTGGCCACCGCCATGTAATACACACGCCCGGGCTGTAGGAAAATGTGATTTAATAAAACATCCCGCTGCTTTTTCTTCTTTGAGATGTATCGAGCAGCGGGTGTTCTGCGTTGCAAATGCTACTAATGCAGAATTTGCAGGGAAAGGCGGGAGAGTGGGGAAGCGCGGAGGACAGGGACGCGGGCGGTGGGACAGGGGTTCAGGCTGACTTGTTTTTAATACAGTGGTCTGACCGACGGGAATGCGGAGGACACGGCTGCTGCCTGCTCCCCTGGGGAGGGCTTTGCAGCCTCGGTGGCCTGGCGTTTACTAAACGCCTTTCCTAAAGAGCCCACAGGATGGAAAACCTCCACCTCCCACCGCTCCCAGGAAGCTTTTTGCAGTCAATGGGCCTGTTCTGCATAAAAGCCCGCTTGATCTCAGCAATAATTTGTCTAGCAATTCATACAAATCAATCGTCTAACATCCAGTCCCCATCGGTTGCTTCGACACACAATTCTCAATTTTTTTTCATCGCAGTAGGTTAGGAGCTTTGCAGCTGGGGGCAGTCTTTGGTGAGAAAGTGGTTATGCTTTAAATGCCTTGGGACACACCTGTTATAATTACCGCGCTGTTGTGTGGTCAGCGATTTAACGTGGTTGACCATTAGAAACACAACAGCAGATTTTCTCTGGAGCCATCTTAGCTCATCGAGATCGGTATGCAAAAATCAAAGGCTGGGTTTGGCAGTGACAAAAGGACATACTGTGGATTTTAATTCATCTGCTTTATATAGAGAGTTGCAAAAAAAAAATCTTAATGCCTTAAGGGTCAAACTCTATACGCCGTAATTACTAATGGTATTTATATTTTATAAACATAATGCAATGTATAAGCAGTTTAACAACAAAATAAATCAACAATCCCAAGCACTTCCCAGTCAGCTCAGCCTCACAGATGCCTGTTTGGGTCTCGTTAGTTCCTGTTTCGTCTCTGTCCTCAGCTTTGGGCCTGGTGTTGCATAGACATCTTACAGAAATACCCGTGATGCTATTGGTCTTCCTGCGGGGTTCCTGGCTCACTGGCATTGGAGAATAATTTATCCCTCTGATTTTAGTGAGTATGTTTTACTGTGTTTTTAAAATTTCAAGCACCAAACTGCTTGTCAGGCTATCTCTTTGTTTAAAACTGTATTTTTAAAAAATATTTCCATTAATTTTCTAGGTATTGAATATAGAAGTATTGGTGATAACAGCAATAGCTGACGTGTATTTATCACAAAGTAGGTGCCAATTATGGCAAAGAGTACTTTACATACATTATTTCAATTAACACAACCACTGTCTTTGCCACTGCTATTCTACCCACCTTGCCACAGAGAACAGTGAAGCTTGGGCCGTTTAAATCACTTGTTTGAGGTCTGGTAGACGGAGAATGGCATAGAAACCATGTCCACCACTGAGTGTGTGGTTCTGCTCTTGGTGTTTATGATTTTGAAAAGAAATTTTCCTTGGGACCTCCTTTCTTTATAATAGTTGGATTTCTTTCAATAGACATAAACAAATAACTTCTCTAATGAATGAATTCAAAGCTGTTAGCATAGATACTAGTTTCTAAAGCTGTTTTATGACTTATAATAAATCACACTTACATATCATGCAATCCAAATTCTAATGAATGATTCCATCCCCTTTTCATGTTTAGAAAACACAGAGAAGCCCCATATTTATAAAAGATGCCAAATAGGTTTTTTAAATAATGGGCTTAAACGGTGGTGTCACAATGCAAAGACGATTCTTACTTATCTTTCCTTTTTCATGCGGATGCCAGCATCAGTCCAGGGTGGCCTTCTCTGGCCCCGTCCTTACCTCTGTGGTGACTGTCGTCCACGTGGAGAAGGTGGTTATGTCGGACTCAGGGAAATAACCATTTTGAATATTCCATTCGTTCAGATTTTAGAAATGATCCTCACAGGTGTAGGTGCCTTTCTAACACAGATCTAATGAGAAAAATGGAGAAACAGGTAGAACAGAGAGAAACCCCTCTCTTCAGGGTGAGTATTCACTTCCTGCCCTCCCACCCTCTGCCAGAAAAAATGCAGATGTAAGATTTTGATTCTTTCCTGGAAGCAGCACTAGTACCTCAAAGTAGGGAAATGTCCTGTTATTCAATTTCTTGTCCCTTATGTTTAGTCTTGGGGTGTGTGCGTGTCTCTGTGTTTAACTTTTCTTCCTTGGGGATATTTAACGTTACATCAATTTCCGTATTCCTGGCATTTTGTATCTCGTCAAAATGACTGGCTAGTCCTTGGTTAATTATTCCTATAATATAATGATATGAGAATAATTGTTGAATTAAAAGGGCAATACATTTAGAACCAACTAACAGGAACATTTTCAGTGCGGAATGTGGCACTTACAAGAGTTCATGGGAACAGAAGTTGCTGCATGAGAGATGAGCAGCCGTTCACCGACGCCAGGAACTGTGAACTGGAGTCAGTTCTCGGGCCCTTTGGAGATGGAACCATCCTGCATGCTCAGTGATTCTTTGCTTTTTATTGAAGGGAGCAAATGCTGACACAGGTTCCATTTAGAAAGATATAGTTAATAATTGGTTAATTGTCGAGACTGATGAAGAAAAGATATTGCAGCTGGGATGATTGCAAGGCCAAGAACGTCAAGGCCGTCAACAAAAGGAACTGATGGTTGGTCAGCAGGGTCAGACAGCCAGGCTAGGGTCGGCAACCACAGAAGGTCTGGAAGGACTTAGCATAAAGAGAAGGTGTGGAGAGGAACACCCGTCTGAACCGTGACCGTGCACGCGCTCCGAGGCAGAAGCGGGGGACGTGCACCAGGATTTGAGCCAGGGGCTAGAAGGCAGTCAGAGGGAGATGCCGAATTCAGGCCTTCGCATACCTGGGGGCTCTAGGAAGGATGGATTCTGTCTCGCCTCCCTGCTCTTAACGCTTTAAACTCAGGCAAAATAGCCAGGTTGCAGAAGGAACATTGGAGTACCCTCCCTTGTCTGCTGAGTTGGCAATACAGTAGGCTCTAACCCCGGGTCTGTTCTCAGAGGACAGGCTTGGGGACGACCTGAAAGGCCTCTTTTCCTGGAGGCAAATGAGTGGATCGGGCAAGTTGACAGAACAGTCAGTGTTTCTTATCCAGAAATTGATGTGAACGTCTGACGGCTTCTGCACCTTTCAGTCTTCCAGAGCCACATGGTGAGTGCGGCGATTTAGGGAAACCGTAAATGAATCAGACCACTATTTTCCTTCTAAATGTGAGATCCTAAATGGCAGCAGAATGACCATCCCCGTCTTAAAAGCTAAAGGTAGTACTTCTCCAGTGGTGTGGAAGCGGCGAGCCTCTCACTGCCGAAGCTCTTAGGGTAAACGGGGCACTGAAATGACTGATGTGTTTATAATAGGACAGCCAATAATTTTTAAGGGAACTAAGATGGAACCAAGGACATCAGCCAGCACTGACGTGCTCTTACTTGGAGCATGCCGTTTTAAACCACCCGGCTACTAACTGAGTCACAGCTGGACTGTTGAGCTTTGCTGAAAATGACTTGATGTGTATTTACATCTGGGGCAAAGGGATTGCCCTTTGCTAAATTGCTAAAATGAAACCGCTTTTGATACCCTGAAGAGAAGAAGGGAACCACTGCTTCAGTATCTCCTGAGTGCCTTGTGTCTTTACCTCATTTAATGTTTACGACACCACACACTTGGCAGCCTCCTGATGCTACAGATGACAAAACCAAGGCTCAAAAAGAGTGTGCAAATTCCCCAAGGGCCCACAGCTAATAGACATTGCAGCCAAATTCCAAACAGTTCCGAACCAAGGCCATCCGTCTCCACGGAACGCGCGCATCTCACTGCATCTTCAGAAGGGCGCGGGCAGCTTCAGTCCCGGCGCTGACATTGACAGCTGGTCTTGATGTTGAGACAGGGAGAGTCTCAGCCGGCTCTAGCCCAGCCTCAGGTCTGACGTCACACCCGTGGACTGCAGGGTCGCTGCCTCACGCGTCAACAGACCTGTCCCCTGCAGGGGAAGGTTTGACAAATATGTCGCTCTGCTTCACTTTTCTGCTCTGTCTTCTTAAATGAACCGTGGTGTGAGAGAAGATGAGACTGAGGAGGGAACACTGCTCTGTCCTTGGCCCCAGCCTTTTTTCTCTGTTAACCTTGGTCATTTCTACTAAGGTGACTTCCCCTGGGAAAATTCCACACTCATGATTGTCTGTTCCCAAGCACGCCCCCACATCTGTATTCCAGCTCCCACCCCTTGCCTACTTTCTCTCATTAAAAATAATGCACGGAATTTATTAATCGCCCCAGGCTCGCTGCCTGCCAGGGGGAGGCTTTAACATGAGCGCTGCTGGCAGCGGACACAGCATGGTGTGCGCGAAGGACTCAGGTGTCACGTGAGAAAGGGCGAGTTCAAACCCCAGCTTCAGGACTCAGGGCTGCGGGTGCCCATGCCGACTTCTTGTCACCTGCCGGCACATTTTCCTCATTTGTAACAGATAAACGGTAAGCGCAAAGGGTTATGGGAGGGATTAAATGCAGGACTGTGTTTAAAGTGCTTACTACCTGGCACCTAAAGGGACATACAGAGGTGGCAGAGGTGGCCTTCCAACATGTGTGCTGAGCCCCGGGACTTGTCCCGCTGCCCCGCGGAGGCTGAGAGCCAGGGCGCTGTCCTGTGGGCAGCTGTGCGTCCCATTCCGGTGGGCTGCACCGCACCACACGCCTCCACAAAGCCATTGCCAGCCACGCCTCTGAGCGCCTCGTTTGTGGTTTCTGGAACAACTGGGATGTGGGGAGCCGGGCTGTTTTGCTTCCTTCTCCTGCAGTTTCTAACTGCAGGAGAAGGAGGGCCGTTCTGATTGCCAGAAGTCCCACGGCTCACTCCTTCTAGCCATCATTCCTTTTTATGCACAGTGCCTTCTAAATGCTACAAGAACTTTCTATGCGTCAAATAGATATGCTTTTCAAAGGAAGTATAAATACTTTCATCAGGGAGTGGGAGGGCTGCTTCTTTCCATTACGTTTCAGCAAATGGATCTTCTCGGAGAGGTGGGGTGCTTTCCTCTCCACTTTCTAATACATCGGAAAACAAACCACAACTGGGAATCAGAGTTCCACACACTCCCTATTTCCCAGCCCCTCTGAATTTATGAACGGTGAGCTTATTTGCAAGCAAAGCAGTCTCTCCCAGAGGTTGGCTCAGATGCCAGGAACAGGAAAGACCAACTGGGTCTTCACACACTGAGTGGGAACGAGACCAAGGACCTTGCAAGCATCTCAGACCTACTTGGCAGCTCTTCTCTCACACTTCTAGTTGGAAACCCCCTGTGTCCTCAGGGACTCTAAGTGGCATTGCAATGGAGTCGCTTCATCGTTAATCACCGCGCTTGGAGCACGAGCAGGTGTTCACGCCCGTGTATGCAGGAGAGTCCGTAGTGCGGCGTCAGCGCAGCTGTGCCCTGTGTAGTCGTTCATCTTACCGCAAAGCAACAAGTGTTTCTCAGGATGCATTAAAGCCACAGCACATTTAATATTGTAATGTTACTCTGTATCAGATTGTTGCCTTGGACCAAACCCAGTCATTTTGAACCATTCCTCCTGTCTAGGTCATGTAAAGCACAGAGAACATGCTCTTCGAGTTCAGAGTTTATCCTTCCAGTGTGGACTTGGGTTGAGTACACATTCACAGAGACCATGAATTCTTGATCCCCAGGGTCTAAAAACTCTGAAT
>NW_012150163.1:245894-252717 GCF_000956105.1 Propithecus coquereli
AGGGCTGCTTCTTTCCATTACGTTTCAGCAAATGGATCTTCTCGGAGAGGTGGGGTGCTTTCCTCTCCACTTTCTAATACATCGGAAAACAAACCGCAACTGGGAATCAGAGTTCCACACACTCCCTATTTCCCAGCCCCTCTGAATTTCTGAACGGTGAGCTTATTTGCAAGCAAAGCAGTCTCTCCCAGAGGTTGGCTCGGATGCCAGGAACAGGAAAGACCAACTGGGTCTTCACACACTGAGTGGGAACGAGACCAAGGACCTTGCAAGCGTCTCAGACCTACTTGGCAGCTCTTCTCTCACGCTTCTAGTTGGAAACCCCCTGTGTCCTCAGGGACTCTAAGTGGCATTGCAATGGAGTCGCTTTGTCGTTAATCACAGCACTCGGAGCACGAGCAGGTGTTCACGCCCGGGTATGCAGGAGAGTCCGTAGTGCGGCGTCGGCGCGGATGTGCCCTGTGTAGTCGTTCATCTTACCGCAAAGCAACAAGTGTTTCTCAGGATGCATTAAAGCCACAGCACATTTAATATTGACTCTGGGGTTTCAAGTAACTGAAAATCTCCTAATCTCTGTGACCTTTCACCTGGAATATAATGTTTTCCACTCCCGTCCCCTTCCCTGTAGCTCTTCTCTAGAGATTGATACAAGAAAGATAATGCAAGAACCGTCCTTTGCTTCAGCAAACCCCACTTAAATCAGTATGTGTCTTGCATACACACACACACACACACACACACACACACACACACACACACACACGCGTTATCCTTGTAATGTTACTCTGTATCAGATTGTTGCCTTGGACCAAACCCAGGCATTTTGAACCATTCCTCCTGTCTAGGTCATGTAAAGCACAGAGAATATGCTCTTTGAGTTCAGAGTTTATCCTTCCAGTGTGGACTTGGGTTGAGTACACATTCACAGAGACCATGAATTCTTGATCCCCAGGGTCTAAAAACTCTGAATGGTTATGTATTCAATGGAAAAGATCCAACCAATATTCCCTAGCCTTGGATGAAACTGTTTGTTTAAAGAGTGATGTTTTAGGCAGAAATTAGTTTTCGGAACATTAAAAGATTCCAGTGATAATATTTGCAAATCCTTTCATATGCATGAGAATTTAGCAACAAAATCTGGCCATTAAAGCATAATCTTTATTTGACCAAAGCATGATGTAAAAAAAAAAATGGAAAAAACTGTAATTTATCTTAGCTGACAGCTAATTACCTGGAAGTCTGATTAAAGAGAAAACTAAATCTACTTAATTAGTGTTTTGGTGTTTAGTCTGTATACATATAAATATGCCTATCTCCTCTGCTACTGAACATTGCTAGAAATAAATGACCATTTTTATTTTGTCCCATTCAAATGCTGCCAAACCGAGGACAACATTGGAAGAATGGGCATTTTACTAACAATGATAACCGGTGTTGGTGGGCTGTGAGCTCATTAGAGGAGCAGAGTGTGTGGTAACACAAGAACAGGGTGTTTACCACTAAGTAGTTTTCTTTTTTCCCCAGCGCTCCTCCTTTAACTGTCAGCAAGAAGAGAGTCAACTTGTAGAGTGAACCAGCCCTGCCAGTAAATCCTGGCACAATCTGGAGAAATCTGCATATAATTAAGCCCCCTGAGGCAAATGGACTTTGATAGACAAGGGATTGCTTTGAAAGCCTCCAAATCTCCTGTTTGTTAGGAAGGGTGTTTGGTGTTGCCTTTTTAGGGTTGAGGAACCCCGCAGTGCACACAGCCAGCAGAGGAGGTGGCCTCGGCTCCCACCCACCTGTTCTGACGCCTCCAAGTTCTGCCAGTAGATGCAATTTCAACAGGAGACATATGTAACACACCTAAGTAGTGTAATGAAATCATCTTTCTGAGCTTCTGAAAGTCAAGGCAGCTTATATTAATTTTTTAAAGTGATCTGAAAGTCATACAATGCTATTGAAATGGAGAACTTCTCCTTACGTAAATGTCAGACCTACCAGTAGTTCAGTTATATGCTTATAAATAATTGGACTAAAGTATGATTTTTAAAAAGCATTGCAATTTTAATCAAAATCCCTAAAGACATGAAAGTCTTAATTAAATCTGAAACTGTACTTCCCAGAACTGAGGTTTCCAATATTATGTCTCATTCTCACCGAACATTCTCTACAATTAAAATAGAACCTAAGTGGTGAAAGAACTAATTGTTTAAAGGATAGTATCATAGAAAAAAATCCAAAACACATAAAAATGATTTTAGATTCGTGAAAGGTAGGAGATGAAAGAGACTCACACAATGTCTTCATTTCATGAAGGCTTTCGGGTCAAGATCTGTTCATCTCATCAACTCTTCTCAGTTGCAGAGTTGTCTGGCGTAATTGGGAGACCTTCACAATAACTGCTTCTGGCAATATTTCAAAAAACTGTAGAGTAGAGATTTGAAAAAGGACTAATATTTTTAATGATTTGATAAAGATCGAAATAGCAGTTTCTGGAAGCGTTACTTTTTGTCCGCTTTCCAGACATTCCCCATCCCTCTTCCCCAGCAGGCAGCTCAGTCATTTCCTGGAATCCTGTTCCTTCCTGACTTTGCCACTTGACTGAGTGGCCCTAGGGTGTCACAAAGTAAAGGGGCCATGACAAGGTTGACAAATGTGATGAGTTCTTATGAGGCCATGGACAGCACAGGTTATGTGATCTATTCTGTATCTTCTTAGGGTTTTGGGAAAATGTCATAGGGCGATGGTCTTGCGAGTGCTGGGTGTTTCAATCATGTGTTCAGCTCAGTCTGAGAGAATGTGCCCCAATGCCATCTCTGAGCTGGCAGAGGAGGGGAGCCCAGAGAGGTCACAGCAGTAAGTGGAGACACACGTATGCCAGGGAACAGGACGACGAGGAAGGGGGTGACAAGTGGTTTTTATAGTTGTTTCCTTTTATGATGTCTGAGTACAGAGATGTTGAAGTTTTCACTTAAACACACAAAACTTGACTCACAGGACTGCCTTAATAGACTCCCAGACTGTCAGTGCCACGGTGAAATAGAACTAATTATGGACTGTCTCCTGGAGATTGTTCTGAAAGACATGGTTTTCAGAAAATAATAAACTTCTCATAGTCTGGTGTTCGGCATGTGTGACTCGCAGCTGTGTCAACTCGAGTCTGTGTGTCATCTGAGGGACGCCTTGTGTGGCTTTAACACTTCTTTTATAAAGCTGCTTCCTTCTCAAGTCCCAAGTGCCAAGAAAAATGTGCATTAGTAAAGGTCAGAATTAGAATTTCAGTCATTTATTCTGAAAGTGGAGTGAAAAACGAGTTTAAGGCTTATTTATGTGTTTTCCGTGTGGACGATGCTTTGAGTCAGGAGACTGGCTGGGGTCACATCCGGTTCCACGCGACAAGCAGGTGTTGAATACTCACCATAAACAGTAAGTTCTTCTGAGGGTGCCAAGGTCGGCAGGCGTCGTCTCTGCCCCCAGAAGGACAGGAGGACCTAGGGGTGAGCATGCAGCCAAATACGCCTCAGACAGACGAGCCCTGTGACAGAACTGCCAGCCAGGGCTACGGGGGTGCAGACAGGGCCCGTTGCTCCCCCGGAGAACGTGGAGAGGGCTTCACCAGCGGACCCGTGGCCATGTGACCTGGGGCTGGAAATTCGGTGGAATTTTCGGAGGGGGAGAAGGAGGCAAGAAGAGAAGAAACTGCTTGGTCTCAGACACCAGTGTGAAGTTGGGAGAATTCTCAGTGACGCTGGGAGGAACATGGCCTTGGCGGGGGCGTGATCTTCCGTTCTTGGAGCAGGGACTCACCCAGCCGATGTCGTGGGCCACTCCGCCCGCCCCGTGGAGGAGTCAGTCCTGGCGGAGCTTCATGGAGCTTGTGTTTGGGATGGGGCGTGACCCATGGCTTCATCAACTGTGTTATTAAACATCAACTGCGTATCAAGGAGACATTCCTGACGGGGAACCACTATGGTCCAGCGCAGGGCTGTGCACTAGAGACACTCGGGAAAGGAGGCCACTCTGGGGACATCCACCCCTCCCCAGGCTCGCCTCAGCCCGCACCTGGAGAAAACCGCGCCCGCCCCTTCCCAGCATCCAACAGGATACACCCGGCCAGGTGCGAGGGGAGCCCTGGGCATGTGCTGTCAGTTCTCTGCCCACCTGTGAGGGAACCACAGTCAAGGACCATTTTCAGGATGGGAAAGTGAAGCAAAGAAGAAGCCAGTTAAGGGGCCCATACAGATGTTAAGAGCAGCCTTGGGACTGGGACCCCAGGAGGACTCAGAACCACGGGGTGTGTTGTCTTTGCTACAGCTGAGCAGCAGCTCGTCTCAGAACAGAGGGTGCTTCGCGGCACCTGCCCTGTCCGGGGGCCCTGGCAGGGGAGTGAGGATGGTGAGTTCTGAGCAGGACACCTGCTGTCCGCCGGGCTGCCTCCTCACCCTCCCGCAGAACTGCCTCTGCAGTCGGACCTGGGGAGCGCTCACGCGGGGAGAAGAGCACATGTACAGAGCAGCTGCCGTGGCTGCCTCCCTTTGTCCTTAAAACTAATTGTGGACTGATTTAGGGATTTAATAAGGGGTGCTTTAATTTCTTTGTTTGTTTTAAGAACCAGAGGACTGACCAGTTCCTTCTGCTCCACACACTTCCTCTTTAGAAATATGAACTACGAATATGCCTCAGCAATGTGAGGCTGGGAGAGAGAGGCTCCAGGCACGCCCAGTAGCCTGGCCCTGGGCCAGCGTCAGCAGCGTTACCTGTGAGCTTCAGACCTGCAGAGAATCCGCATTTAACAGGGTCCCTGGGGGATCTGTACACACACTCCAGGTGGAGAAGCACTGTTTAAAGATGCCGGCCTGGGATTTGCCTAATAGTATATTTGGTGAAAATTTCAATAAAATCCCTTTTTGCTTCCTTATTGAACTGCATTTTTTTTTCTTGTAACAAGTGTTTGAATTAGACTGATTCTGAATTTTTTAAATGACATAGAAGGGAAGATACACATGCATTCCAGCGGATGTGCCCAGTGTCTGGAGGGCCAGAATAATGAACCCCTGCAAACCTCAAGGGCATTTGGAGAGCGTGTGCACGCTGAGAGCATCTGCAGCTCCAAGGAGCCAGCCTGTTCTCCTAATCTGATGAGGGAAGGCTCCCTGACAGCTGAGTGATGGAAGGAGGAATTCTAAGCGTTTTCCTCTGTGTTTCTTCTGGCAAGTGGACAGGCCTTTTGATGAGCCCTAGGTCTGATTACCGGGGTCTTTATGTGAAAGACAAAAACATACCAGACATCTAGCCTATTAAAATTGAACTCTAGCCAAATAAGAGATGATTTCCTGCTGCAAATCAACAATAGACCTCCTGCAGACGGAAGACAAC
The DNA here is from genome assembly GCF_000956105.1 of Propithecus coquereli. Taxonomy (NCBI): domain Eukaryota; kingdom Metazoa; phylum Chordata; class Mammalia; order Primates; family Indriidae; genus Propithecus; species Propithecus coquereli. Next base: position 251,256 of record NW_012150163.1, read on the forward strand.
TCTGACACTAATGCTGATTTAGGGCCAGGACGCCTGCAGTTAAAATGAAGCTAGAGGACCGCTGGCTTTATATGAAAATGACAGGCAAGTGCTTGCGAGTGTCCAAGGAGAACTTTCCCTGACGTCCTTGAGGATGGGGCTCACTCAGCCCATCCAGGCTTTAGGAAGCTTTAACCACGTGTCACGCACTGTGCTAGGAACAGAGCACTGAAAGTGATAGGCCGTGGTCTCTGTGTCGCTCTCTGTGCACGGCCCTGGCTCCGAGAAATCGGTGCGGCAGGAGGAAGAACTCGTGCCCAGTCCGTGCCTGTGGAAGCATCACCCCCCGCCCCGCACCCCGCCTCCCAGCCATCGTCCGTGTCCAACCACGGGACACACGAGCGTTTCCAACAAAACGTCGTCCCAGCTTGTTCTTTCCTTTTTATTTCCACAATTCTCAGTCTAAGAATAATAACAGCCAGCATTTCTTGACTATTGTCATGTGATAGGCACTGTTAGGTGTTTTATGTGCATTTTGCCACTTACTAGGTAGGCACTATCTTCGTGCCATTTTATTGGTGAGATAATAGGGACCAGTCCAGACAGTCTTCATCCTGGGCCACGGCACGCTGCCACAGCTTGTAAACTCTCCACTAATTCCAAGTGATTCCTTTCCAATATATTCTGCAGATGGCTTCCCTATTAATATTCCTGAATCAGGATTTCACTGGGTGTCTCTTCCCCATAGTAAACACAGTTCTGACATCTTTCACCATCCGTTTGCTTTTGCTTGCTTTTGAACTTTATATAAATAGAATCCTGCAATACGCATCCTTTTGTGTCATATTTAATTTGCTCAAAATTACGTCTAAGAGAGTTGCCTCACATGTAGCACTGGTTTACTCTTTTGCATTTCTGTAAAGGATTTCATTGTATGAACAAACCGCCATTTATCCATTCTTCTATCGATGGACATCCGTGTTGTTTCCAGACTTGATTATTTACACACAGTGCCATGACTGTCCTTGCACGTTCAGTGCACAAAGCCATGCATTTATATTGAGGAGCTAGGAGTGTTTGAGCTTTGGTTGATACTGCCAGAGATTTCCAAAGTATTAATAGTTGTACCAATTTAAACTCCTAGCAGCACCGTGGGAGAACGCCGCCCTCCCATTCTCTCCTCACCGGCATTCGGAAGGGATGAGGCTGTTTCGTTGGTGGTGTTGGTGGTGTTTTTGCTTTTCTGGGAGGATCTTACTGTCATTTTAATTTCTATTCCTCTGATGGCTAGTGAACTTGAGCAACTTTTCATATGCTTATTGGCCAGTTTGGGTAGCTTCTTTAGTGAAGAACCTGTTCAAGATTCTTGCTTATTTTTTATAGTTTTGCGTTGACTTCCTTCCCTCCTCCCCCACACTTGTTGATATGTAAAAATTATTTATATATTATATGAGACCTTCATTAGTTACATTGGTGCAGATAT
>NW_012150163.1:253850-327877 GCF_000956105.1 Propithecus coquereli
TAAGAAGTTAAATGTAATGGAATTCCAGGGGCTTCTCAATCATCTCTTAAATTCCAACTTTTAAAACAAATAGCCCTCTCTGAAGAAGTGAGATATGCACATTTTCCTACAGATGTTTCTGCACTGTGTTATATCTTGCTGAAGGTCATTTTGGTTGAATTAATGTAAAATTCAGAGTGCATAAAATAAAGAATAGAAAGAATAAAAAACTCTGGAATATGATTAGCAAATTTTGTTGAAATTTGATGCTACTTCATTAGCAGCTCAGATTTCATTAAGCTTGAGGATTCACCATCTAGACAATATTACATTGTATTTTAAAAGTTTAAAAAATAAATAAAAGTTTATTGGACAAAAGTTTCACCCAAACCTAGCATTAATAGATAAATCATTGCTAAAATGAAAGAAATCGATGACTGCATTTTATCATCCTCATGATACATTTTTGATCAACGGTGAACAGTGAATATCTGATGTAGAATAAAGCAAGAGGTTAAAGTAAAAAGAATTTTATCTAAGATTAAAATTTAAAAACACACACATTAATTCTCCTTGATCTCAAACCAAACATATATAGCACCTCTTTCATTAATGCATTATCTTTACAAAGTAACCAGGGTTTGTCGGAATTGAAATAAGATTCATTTAATCAGCTCTCGTAGTTCATCTGTTAAAATACAGCACTTTGCTCCCCATTTGTAAAATAATCTTCAAACTAATGAAGTAAGGTCAATTGCACGCAGTTTTATTCTGGCCAAATTGCTGTTAATTGCATCAAAGGCTTTGGTAAGGTCAGCAAATGTTGCCTTTTTATGTCCCCTCTTGAAAATGGCAGAAAATAAATGTCTGTTCTCTGTAATGCATTCAGGCTTGGGGCAGCTCATAGCAGGTGGACTATTTGATTTTCATCACCTGATTTGAAAATGTTCCATTTCTGAAGAATTGTAGGGGAGACTGGCGTTACCCAAGCAGTTTTAGGAGACACCTGTCTCATAAGTGCTCCCTTGCTACTCCTTAATGATGGCAGTGGTGTCCCTCAAGTAGAGACAAGCTTCTACTAAACAACTCAATGTGGGCTTTCACTTTTTAAAAAATTGTCATAATAATCATTCTGGACCAAGTCATCCCTTCTCCCTCGCAATGAACAGAAAGTGTTTGCAAGTCAGCTCAGCTCCCGTGATGACGTGAGGTACCCAAGTTGGCTGACCAGGTGAGCCACGCAGCCTGGGCCGTGTAATGAAGGGACAAGTTATCTGGGCCCCACGGGGGTCAGGACCTTGCTTGGCCTCTTTCATGCCGTAGACCTGACACGGTCTCTAAGACTTGGATCAAGTCTTTGCCAACTGCACTCTTGACAATATATACTTTTCTGACCGTCTCAATTTGTAAACTATCAACACTATGTGTGTGTGTGTGTGTGTGTGTGTTTCTGAAATCGTGGGGATACCTGTCATGCGAGCCGTAGTGCAAGCAAAGCCAGAAAACAACAGCAAGTGAAAGCTACACGCGGCCGGGCGAGCGAGGACCGGAGGCGAAGGGGAGAGGTCACGGCAAGGCGATGGCACTCACGTGCAGGGACAGTAACTATGACGTCTTGAAAAGCTGCACTTAACTTTTTCTATTTTTTACCTCCATATAAGCTCACAGTCACTACCAGAGTATGCTGGATATACTGATTACCAATATTGGTTTTGCATTTCGAAAAACAATAATTTTCTTTTAGCTCAGAACTAAGAGATAATACCGTGAGTAGCTAGCTGAACTCACGATTCCTGTGCCGGCAGATGTAACCGAAAAGACCAAGACAACTGGGAAGGTGGCAGAAGGAAACTCAGTGCTTTCTGGGACCAGCTCTGCGTGCTGGGTGTTTTAGGGGTCTGTCTCAGCACGTGGCGTGCGTAGTCTGAGGTTGGCTGACCTCCTGCGGGCACTGGGCTGAGTATTAGAGAGAAGAGCTGCTGCCCCTGCCCTGCAGGAGCTCACGGCCTCGGGAGAATGACAGGTGCGGGAACACCGGATGTGGCCAGAGTACCCACGCCCTTCGAGTCCTTGCTCAGATGACTCTCCTCAAGGCGACCCCACCACTGGCGGCTGCGTCCTGCTCCTCCTCCTCGTCCACACTCCTAGCCCCCTTACACTGCCTCATCCGTTCCAGCACCGTTGCCTTCTAACCTCCATTTAAGTGTCCTGTTCACTGCCCGCCTCCCCTCGCTAACACACCAGCCCCAGAGAGCAGGAGTCTTGTCCTTGTGTCCGCCTGAATCCACCGAGGTGTTCTAAGCACCTGGAGCGAGGCCTGGTGTGGTAAGTCCTCCAAAGGAGTTGTTGCAGGAATCAATTAATTCATGAATAAATGAATGGATGAAGCACTCACAGATAGGTCAGCACCGAACTCTGTGGGATAAAGTATAAAAGGCATTTGCCCAAACGCAGGACTTGTCGAGAGGTACTCAGATAAACAGGCAGGCACAGTGCTTGTGGTAGCTAAACGTTTAATTAATGAAGGAGGCCCTCCTGGAGGGTATAAATTTCTGCATGAAAACTGAAAAGTCTAGAGAGCTGTAGAGGTACAGAGGGCAGGAACATTTTCCGGGGGCAGGTGGGAATGACGTAACAGCTGCCTGCAGAAGGGGCCCGTGCAGAGGAAATTGGCCTTTCTGAACGCTGCTGGCCTTTGGGGTGTCAGATTTAGACATTAGACACTTTCTGGCTCATTTTCTTATGCCAATGATGATCCTCTCTTTCTTATTTCTTTGAGAATCGAAGCTGGCATGAGTCTGTTTTCAAGCTGCCATTTGGTAGTTGGGAGAATGTGTTACATTAACTTTACTTATTCGTAAACGTCACCTGGGTGCCAGGATGGTGCTCTCAGTGGTGAGCGATCAGGGGGCCACTCACTACCTGTGGGATTCTTGGGAAAACGAGGCTATTTGTGGACCCCCAATTCCAAGCCCCCTTCATCTCTCAAGCCTCTATACTTCGATCCAAACCCTTCAATAACTTTTCCTAGTTTCTTCTTTTCACTGCCACAGTTTCAGGCCCAGGGTATCCCCCTATTTCTGGGACTAACTTGACTTTAAACAGGTACAAGATGATCTTTCAAAGACATGGAAAGACTCAAGACCTGAAAAATCTCCTGGCGTAGGCCTAAATACAGTGGTGGCTGCAAAGTATTGATACCTCTGAAAATGCCTTGATTTAGTGCTTTCTAGTAAACGTCTTTACATCATATGCTAGTTGGCTCAGCTCTATGTAAAGAACCTGAGAGCGCAGTAGAAAATAATTGCCTTGTTTTAAATTAGCTAGGCGTAGCAGTGAGTTGTTTTCTAAGTGACAGGCATGTGTGATTTATGACTGTATTCCCGAAAAATTCAATTGTGTGACATAAGTAAGTAGAGAGTTAGTACGGGGCTCCGGAATAACAGGAAGGAGTACGATTATTACCCTCTCCCACCCGGAACTCATCACCGACGGCCTGCTCTGGGCCTGCCTGCCACTGCGCATGGAATCGTTATTGAGCTTGGTGAGATCGTGTGTAGGAAGACGCTGGACTGCATGGCCAGTGGCTCACGGAGGACACGGAGTGTGCCCGCTGCATGGGGTTACCTGCCGGGACGTACGTTGCTATGGCAGGTTCACGCCGCAACATCATCTATTTCCAGACACCAAATACAGTGTTTGGTTCCTCATTTTGTCTGGAAAGGCTCCACCGAAGGTCAAGATGAGATGAAAGGACTTTCGAGGTGTCTTCCTGCCTGAATCTGCAAGGACGTCATGAAACCTATGAAACCATGGTCCTTGACTGCATTATAAAATGCATGTGGGATGACGCATCGAAATCCACAAGGTAAAATTTTCCAGATCTAAATGTCATCCTTCATGTATCAGTAGGCTAGGAAAAGAAAAATTTTGCAAAACACCTGAGCAGGGGAATCTCGAGAATATTTGCTAGCAAAAAATAAACAAATAAGTCAAACAGACCTAGAGCCCTAGTTGGCCTCATGCTTCAATATGGGCCAATATTGAGAGGCTGCTGCAGAAGCTCCAATAAATAAGTGTTTTTCCCAAACAAAAGGAAGTAATTTAATAATTGCAATTTATTGGCCATTATATGCTAAGCCCTTGAACATATACTTACATGAAGTAATTCGTTTAATCCACACTCCGCCTTTTGAAGGAGGTACTGTTGTTGTCCCTGCCTCACAGGTGAGAAAGTGGAGTGAAAGGGAGGGAGGGTAACCTGCCCAGAGCCACACAGGGTGGAGGTGGTGCCGAGGAAGTTGGAGCCTGCGCACTTTGTCTCTGAGCCTGTGCCTGGCTGTGCTCTGCGGTGATGGCACATCCCGATGTCAGGCTCCGCCTTGGGAGCCACACTGGTTGGTGGGGGGGCGCCGACAGTCTTGAAGTCATTGGGTCCACGGGAGAGGAACCAAGCGAGGAAGTGTCACCAGGGAGCACGATTGCTGAGGAATAGCGAAAGCACTGCGCGAGCGTCCTGGAAGCTGGCGTTCCAATCTCACGAAAGCATGTAAAGGAACTCAGCGTTGTCCTTTCTTGCTCCTGTGGGAAGAACTGAAATAAATAGCTGGTCCCAGGGAGATTAATACCAATAGGAGAGATACGGGCTGCACAGATCTCAAAACTGCTCTGTGGCTCAGCTCGGGGAGAAGCCAGACGGCCATCCTCAGGACTCCCGAGGGTGGGAGTCCCACACTGGGGGTTGTACCAGGTGAACACACGAGTGGTTTCCAATGCTAGAATTATTTCGTGTTAGATACAAAGAAGATGCTGTCTCCCTGGTCATAGTGCTGAACCCTTCTTGTAGGAGGTCTGCCCTGAGCCAGCCTCACTCTCCCATTGGAGCCTATGGTTGTCCTGGTGAGACGCTGGCCAAAGCCCACAGGTGGGGGCCTGGCTACTCGGGGTGTGGCCACTGACCGGCTGCATGGGTTGGAGCTTGTTTGAGATGCGACTCCCAGCCCCCACCCGGCCACTGGTCACACTGCACTTTTACAAGGTGTCAGATGGTTCACACGCACGTAAGCTTTGGATGCCCAGATGGAGCTGGAGTTGTCAACCTGACTGCCCGTTAGAGGCACCGGGAGGGGCTTTCAAAAGACCAAAGTCCAGGTCCACCTTCCCTCTTGTCTGGGGTGAGTCCTAGGCACCAAGGGTTTCCGAAGCTCACCAGGTGGTGCTAATATCAGCCAGGACTGAGATGCCCTGGTATAAGGTCATAGAAGCTGGCCAGTGACCAGCCCTCCCGAGGGTTGGCCATGAACTGATCTCTGTGGCTCTGTTTAGCCTTTTGAACGTTGTTTGGGATAAGAGAAAATGGATTTGTCATGAAAAATATTCCGTGTTTAAAGAAGCACTCTAGGTTACCAGGTTAGGAATTTGTTATGGCAAATCCATTCTAGTTGGTGCCAGAATTTCCAAGAGAGTGTTGTTGGACACAGCCTTTTGTGTTTACGGAAGTTGGTGAAGACAGCAGCTGAGTAACTGAATCCCTTTACTCAGAAAGAGGTTCAGAGGTATCCGGTTGGATGCTGGGGTTGCGGGGCCCTTGAGGTGAGGCCCTCAGGGTTCTCCAAATGGAAGGCCTCCGGGTCTCTGGGGGGGGACAGGGAGAGTCCTGTCTGCACCCTGCTTTGGTTGGTCGCCCCTTCTCTCTCAGCATGTGCTGTGAACCTGCTGGCATCTGTATGTCGACAGCTGCTGGGTTACATATTTGTTAGTTTTGGAAATAACCATTTTTTAAGACCACATTTTAGGTGAATTCACTAATATGAATGCTTTCCTTTTAACTTGTGACCATATTTCTTCAACTAACATGTTCTTATTTTTATTTAACCCAGTTTACCATTGAGTTACTGCAAATAATCTCATGTTTATTGTAGTCTATTTATTACATATTTTAGATTGTAGCTGTTTTGTGTCTTAACCATTTTTATCTGCTATGTGTTAATATTTTAAGAGGTTAATTGTGCCGGTGAGCAGGAAGTCGGGCCCAGGCAAGAGTCATGGCGCCAGCCCCGCCTCGCTTGAGGCACAAGTGGGCTATGAGCTTCCAGGTCCCGGGCAGTCCTGCTCTAAAGTCACTTTATCACCTTAAAGACTAATCAGTCGATATAAATAAAAGCATAACCAGTAAATACAAACTAATCAGACTAATCATTAAGCTTTTAGTAAAGTTTATTGTCCCAACCTTGAAAAAAACAGTGGCCCAGGCCTCATTTGGAATTCACCATCCTCACTCGGTGATGCCACCCTCCGCACACGCGGCCCCGCAGAGCGCACCTGCAGGCCCAGACACACCTAGGCCTGAGCTGGAGAAGCTCACCTGCTGGCTCCGCCCATCTCTTTGTTTCTTGAATGATCCAGTTTATGAGTATCTGTGAGTAGGAGAGGAACGTGATCCAAGAACCCTGGTCCACAATCTGTAAACTGCCCGATGCCACCAGGCTGTGCCAACAAACCAACTAGCAACGGGAGGTGAGGGGCGGTTCCCGGAGAAGGCGTGCAGCCCCCTGAGCTCGGGCATAGTGGAAGGTCAGGCAGCCGCCGTCCTCCCATGCTGAGAAGGCACCAGAGACCACAGGGTGAGCTTCCCTCTGTGACTCTCAGCCCACCTCTGAGGTCCACACACAGCCCGTGGAAAGGGGAGCTCTGTCAACGGTCCCCCTGGGCTGGCAACACCAAATGAGTGGCTTGACTGCACTGAATGAACGGCTGTCCGTTCGACACCGCGTCAGGCTGGGAGGAAGCAACTTCATTCACCATTATTTCAAGAAATAAACTAATTCAGGAATTAATTACACCATAGGACACTGTTGAAACACATGAAATTAAAGGGCTTGCCCAGCAGCAGATGCTTCACTGGATTTCGCCAAGCTGGACAGTCAGGCTTCCCCCAAAATGGAAATAGCAACACAACAAAAATAAACTTTATGGCACCAGAACCAATTTTAAAGAACAGAATCATGATGCACAGGTTTAGTGGAAAGTACAAAATTCACAGGGCAAGGTGTGAGCTGCACTTGCAACTTGGCCAAAGCTTAGAAACCAGGAACCCGGAAAAACTTAATCTATTGTGGCGTATTTTCCAGGGAGAGAGAAATCACCCTTCCTGTGCAGCTAGATCTGATCAGAGGAGACCGTGTAACGAAGAGGTTCAGATGGAATCGGAACCCAGCGTGGCGCACGTGTGCTTGGCGTCCTCAGCCTTGCATGGAGCTCGCACAGTGCAGATTCCCCGATCACTATTCTGGCCCCGCCGTGCACATTCGCTGCCCCTCCTGGAAGTGGCAAAGGGGACTTCTCTCTATCTCCCGGGGGACGTGTGCACACTGTGTGCTCCTGATCGTGTCCGGGGCCTTCTGTTCCAGCCCTTGGGGTTGCTGTCTTGTCGGGGCTCATAACCTGCAAGAGAACCCGGCTCCGGGGCAAGCTGCTGCGGTGGATGCTGCAGCTCCGGTCTTCAGCGTGTTCTCACATTCCGCCGAGGGGACTGCAGATTTCCTCTGACCACGAATTAGGAAGAGCAGGAAAAAGTACAAACAATGCAAGAGCCGGCTTCACTAGCTGGTGAAACCAGTGACGGGTGTACTAGGATGTGGGGATGCTAAAGAAGATTGTGTCTGCAGCCAAAGCCTTCTCCGTCTCTTCCCTGACAGGAGAAATCATTCTGCAGCTTGAGGCTGACGCGGTGCCGCAGCTTCTTGTTGGGTCACGTTACATCTGGTGGTAGGAGTTACATCAGCGCAGGGCTGCTTAACTCCACACGCTCAGGAAATTCACAGGAAGAGCTTTAAAAAATGCAGGTGCCTGGTTCACATCTGCAGAGATTCTGATTCAATTAGAGTGGGGTAGGATTCATGCTTTGGTGATTTAAGAGCTCCCCAGAGACTGCAGTGTGCGTGCAAGGCACAGACCACTGCTTAGGGCACGTGGCCTCATCAGAATTGTTTAAACGAACAAGTTTCAAGGGTATGAGATTGAAGAATTGGGTGGAGTAGAACCCACTAAAATAGTAACAGGGGTAGAAAAAGAATCAGAAAGTCGAAAGAACTAAAGGCAGATGCTACTTTGTCATCATTAGGAGATTGGGTTTTGCCTAAGTCTTAATAGAGCTGACTCCCTGGGAAGCCTTAAAAATTTCTAAGAACTGTCTTTAGTAACAGAGTTGTGTACTATGATCGTCAGATTAATTTACAAGGAGGAATATGAACATGCACAGAAAATGCTCAGATTTTATTACTTCGTCTTTGAGACGCTCTCCTGTGCATTAACAACAGAAGGAAATGCACTGTCAATATCGCTGTCCTTTCCAAGAGCAGGCTGACTCTCTTCCTTTCTTGGGGGAGGATGTTCCACCTGAGCCGATGGGTTTTCCCACGGAATATTGAAGTAGCTGAGAGACAGGAACCGGCATGATCGATAATTGTCAAACAGTGGAGCCCAGCGGCGGTGTCTCGGGGTTCCTGCCAGGTGGCCGGCGGGGGCAGATGTGGACAGGGCCCGGAAGGCTCCTAACCAGAAGGGAACCCGACACTCCATGGTGCCGTCACCAGCCACAGGCAACGTTCTTTCAGCCTGTGCTGACCACATCACGACAGCGACAAAACCATGTCCTGTCCATGGTTAGTGTGATTCTGGAGTGTGCGATTTACCAAACTGGAAAACCTTTTCTTTTTTATTTCAGTTTTACTAGTCTGGCTTTCTCAGATGACTCAGACAAAACATTTCTGCATTCAAATTTCTGGCATTTGTGTAACAGTTTGAAAACCATGACTTTATAAAAAAGTTTCTACTGACACTCGTTGCATGTTCGTATGCTTCGTAATTATTCATTTCATTGAGCGTAAAGCCGCAAGTCTGCTTTTCATGATACAGTGGGTTTTTTAACTTTTCCCCAAAATTATTACTAGAATTCCATTTTTAAAAAGTCTGAGGGAGCATACCCAATATTTTCTTTTAATGAAATAGAGTTGAAGAGAAAAACATCAGAAATCAGCACACATGGCATTGTTATTCCTGAAATCTTTATTTCAATTATGTCTGTACATAATTAGATTATAATGTAAAGTTTATTTTAGACTCTGGAATGTAAACAAAATTTTGAAAGCTGTTAGATAATGCTATTGATTAAAATAATCTTACGGCCTAAACTATAAACATCCAGTCAGTAAACTCTGCTGTGATTTCTGACGAGTGCGGGATGCAGAGAAACAAAGGCTGACCAGCACCCCAGCTCCACGCGAGATCTGGACCAGGGGTTCTCCGTGTGCTCTGTGGACCTGCAGCTTCTGCATCATTTGAGGACTTGCTAGAAGTGCAAATTCTCCCAACTCTACTAAATCAAAAACCTGGGAGGTGGGGCTCAGCAAACTGTGTTGTAATAAGCCTCACAGGTGACTCTCTTCCCATATGTGGCAGCTGTGAGAATACCTGGTCAGACAGGTGTGAGGGGGATCCGTGAGCTTCTCATGTCAGGCCCACGTCTGCACAATATCGACCAGCCCCATGGGCATTGGAGTCTCGAAGTTAATCATTGGGCGAGTGTTTTGTTTTCTTCACGTCTGTAGTTAAAATTTGTGATTGATTTTGTGCCAACTGTTATCTGATCAGCTCCTCAAAATTTGGGAGTTCTTGAATTGTTGGTGCAGCTCTTTGCCCTTCTGCTCCTGGGCAGCCTCCGCTCCCAGCCACCACCTGCCCTCTGCCTTCCAAAGCCTCTACACTCTGGCCAGATCTTTCCGGTGGGATTTCACCATCCGTACTTCCCAGCTTCCCTCATTTTCTCAGGAAAATGTCCCCCATGTATTTACTTGGATGTTTAATTGTTACAATTCAATAAACAAACTCATGGTTGGATATTAAGGATGTAGCAGATACGTGCATTTTACAGGGACTCTAATGCCTACAGGCTTGTGTTAGCAATTGCAGACACAAGGGTGGACTTATGAGAGAGATTTTTTCATTCCTTTGGGATGAGGAGCTGGATGGACGTCGGGGGTGGTCTCATGCTTGTCAGTTCAACCCAGGTAGATAATCGCGGTCTCTGCCCACTCTTAGGCTGGGACAGACTTTGTGGTAAGGTAGAGCCAGCAGTAGGCACTTGAGTAGCTGATAAGTGATATTCCAGTTCTTTGCTGAATTCAAACTCTTTGTCAACCTAAATTTGTACTTTCCCCTGTTCCTATATCCCTCATCTCTTTTGAAAAATGTTAGTTCAGCAACTTTAGCTGATTAATTAAAATTGGGTGATGGCTCACACAAAAAAGGTATTTGAATGTTTGAATGTGACCCACTTAGACCTCTTCTATTTCCCTGTAGAAACATTAGACATACATGCTTTCAAATACTGCACCGCAGAACCAGAGGAAATACTTGCAGATTTTTTCTGACAGTGTTTCATCTGCTCTTAATGGCAAGTAAACACACTCCACGGAAGTTATTCTTTCAGAAATTGAGTGCAGAAATTTGATTCCTTCAGCACAACTAGTTTCTTGGCCTAGCCAGTGTGGAAACGTCTTTCAAACTCAAACAATGAAGCAGCCTGAATGGGCTCACCTGAGTGCGGTGACGAGCTCCCCGACACAATTTTAGAATTCTCTGCTTGGTTGATTCAAAGGTCTGCTCCTCACTCAGGGGAGGTTTTAGCCTTCTGCCAAAAGAAATTCTCTTTCACCTTCGACTCGAACGTTGCGATGAAAAAGGATCACCCCACACCGTTCTAGCAATGGTCTTTCTGCGCATCCTCCCGGGCAGGCTCCAGCTCCTGGAAAGAGAAGTGGGAACGCGTGAATATTGCATGTTGTCGCAGGGAGTGCCAACTAGCAGACCAGCCCCGAATCCAGGTGTCCCGAATGAACAGGCCTGCGGTTACAGATCCCTCCCCTGGTCCCTGGAGCGGAGCTGTGAGCTAGAGCAGGATTGCAGGACAGGTCGCCTGTCTGGGCAGGATAGAGGAGACCGCCAGGTGTGCACCTGGACAGACACCTGTGCCCTGTGATTTCAGGGCCTCTTTCCCAAACACCAAACAAAGGAGCCAAAAACAAATCTACACAGGAAGGACATCTCCCAGTGACTCCACTGACTGCAGGTTCACCCTTTGCTGTGAAACACGGTGGTTCAGGGAAAATGCCATCCTTGTGGGGAAGCCAGTGGACGGAGCCATCCTGCTCACCTTGCAGTGCAGATGAAGTCACCAAGCCCTTTCCCCGCAAACGGGCTTTCATTGCACGGTATGTGGCAAGTGTGCAAAGGGAGAAAGACGAGCCTCCTCCCAGAGAACAGCTGCTTTAGTGGAGGAGGCGGTGGGGGGAGAGCTGTAGATGGTGAGTTTGAGGAGAGCCAAAATCAAAGTTACTTCCTTGAGACCTGCTCAAGGCCAGCCCGCCTAGAGGCCTTTGCTGGCTTTCGTGTTGTCATATTGGATCGTGTTCTCCATGCAGAAATCATTTCCAGCATCCCAGACTTTGAAGGCTGATGCTCTCGATCTTGGCCAGGTGTGAAAGCAGAGAAATTGAGGCATCTTCCTCGGGCAGTTCTGAAAGGCATCTCAGGGTGCCTTACTGGGAATGAGGTTATTGTAGGGCAGTCGGCTTTCTAAGAGGCTAGGCAAGCACGTGGCCATTTGGCCAGGACTCACCGGCCGTAGCCGTCAGCCACCTCCCAGGGCATGGCGGTACCTGTGCTGACTGTGTCGGGCGCTGAAACGTGAGCAGGTGGCTGGGCACGCACTTCCTAGCCCACCTCCCAGGCTGGGGTCACCAGCTGGCCCCCTGGATGACAGACAGTGTTGTCCTTGTTGATTTACCTATTCGGGTATGGAGCCAACCTGCGATGGGCGTCCAGAGATGCTTTTTAAAAAATTACTTCCTAGAGAATAAAAAGGAATGGCCATTAATGTGTTAGTTGATATGGTCAAAATTTAATGTACAAACAAAAGCCAAAGGAGACAGCTAACCCTTTTGATTAGAAGCAATTAGAACAGGAAAGCTGAGGCTCGGGGCAGACTGTGGTTTGACAGTACAGGTGATACTCTGAGGCCCACCTGGGTGCCCCCGTGACACCGTGAGTTATGTGAACTGGACCGGGGTGGCCCCTCGTCCCCTTCTGTGTCCCAACTCCACTGCTCAGCAGGTGCCTCCCTGCACCACCTCCCTCCCCCCTGCACCATCCATCTACTCCTGGGTTCTTTCTCCTTCCCATGCTTTCATTTTCTAAATTCTAAGTACGAGCAGAAAACAAGGATTGTCATGTGATGAATGAGCTTGTTTGGAGTCTTAGTTATGTGCTTAAAGGGGGTAAACTGAGGAAACAAGGAGCCGGAACCACAGATTCACGACCTGTGCTCCTCCTCCTCTGAATTCACTGCTTTCATAAGGGCAGCCTTCAGGAATACATAAAAACAACCATTTCACTTGATTGTACTGTTTTCGTTTTGTTAATAATTACTAGTGTAGATGCCCGTTACTTTGTGTAAAGAGAGGCGGTAAAGTTGACTTCGCAAAGCTGAGGATTCCACTGGGGACCCAGGGCTGCGCGGGCACCTGGCCGCCAGGTGCGCTCCCCGAGTGCTGGAGCTGTCCCCTCTCCACGGCCACTTGTGCTTGCAAATGGGCACAAGTGTTGCTAAATTTGGACCCATGTGGAATTTGCAGGTAGATCATGATTTTTCTCAGCAATGTCTGCATTGATTTCTGCATGTGCTCTTTAAAAAAATTTTTTATTATAGTAAAACATAATACAATTTACCATCTTCACCATTTCTGAAGGCGCAGCCCAGCAGCATTAAGTGCATTCACACTGTTGTGCAGCCGTCACCATCCACCTCCGGGACTTTTTCTTCATCCCAAACTGAAACTCTGTCCCCTTAAACACCAACTCCCTTCCTCTCCCCCAACCTCTGGCTCCCAGCACTCACTCTCTGTGCCTTGTTTAAGTGGAATCATTCAGTGTTTGTCCTCTTGTGTCTGGCTTATTTCTTGCAGCATAACCTCTGTCCCAGGGCTCCTCCATGTCGTCACATGTCAGAATTTCCTGCCTGTTTAAGGCTGCGGTGCTCATTTTTAACTGACTGGCTTAGAAACGAACCTTCTGGACACCAGGCTATTTGCACGCAGGAGCCTGCGCTTCCAGACATGTGACTTGCTGCCACGCTGCCAGGCTCCTAATGAGGGCACACAGAGACGCCACGGTGTTGGAGTCAGACAGACTCTGGTCAGAATCCTAGCTCGGCGACTACCAGCCGTGTGACCTTGGAGAAGTTATTTGATCTCTTTAGTTTCACGTTTGTAAACTTAGGGCGGTGATGGTACGTGCCTCCTGGTGTCGTTCTGGGGGTCACGTGAGCTCACTTAGTTGGCAGGGCATCCAGGTTGGCTGGCTAGGTACTGGCTCTCCTCGGGCTGGGGTGGTTGTCATCGTCAGTGTCGTTCACAAGCCATTTTAAGAAACAGGTGCGTCCCTCCTGGTGTCTTTCCTGCGGCAAGTGCCACGGGAGTGCGCTGACGTGCGCAGACAGGCAGGAGTCTTGTATCCTCTGTTCCGCACGGTGTTAACTCACCCTTTTGTCTTTCCCTGCACCATTTTGAGAGAAGGGCCGACATTATGGTTTTAATTAATTCTTTCAACAGGTATTTATTGTTTATTACATGCCGATACTCTGAAGGCACAGTGTTGACCGCAGGGACTTGGTCCTAAGTGAATGAGGGGCAGGCGGCCTTGCGAGCAGGAAACCTGTCTTCAGGTCCCAGGGGTGCCCTGAAGAAAAGCAGTGTGAGAGCGTCGGGATAAGAGGGTGACAGTTTTGGGTGGATGTCCAAGAAATGCTTCTTCGAGGAGGTGGCGTCTGAGCGGAGGTTGGCATGGAATGGAGGACTGAGTTATGACAAGCACTGGGGAAACGTTCTAAACAGAGGGAAGAGCAAGTTCTAGAACCGACAGGTGGTGATAAGCTTGGCACATCCCAGGGCAGGGAATAGACCAATATGGGCAGATGGCCGTGAACTGGGCAGAGTGGTAGGAAATAGTCAGGACACGAGAAGGCGTCATGGGCTGGGGATTTCGGCCACTTGGCCTTTATTCACTACACTTTTAGTATGGGGCTTGTTATGGACTAAGTGTTTGTGTGTCCCGCCCCACGTTCGTTATGTGGGGCCCCAGCCCCAGTGGAATGGTATCTGGAAGTGGTTCCTCTGGGAGGTGATTGGGCTTGGTGAGGTCTTGAGGTGGGACCCCCGTGATGGGAGTAGCGTCCCTTGTAAGAGGAAAAACACCAAGCGCACGCTCTCTCTCCTCAATGTAAGGACAGTGAGGAGGGGGCTGTCTGCAAGCCAGGAAGAGAGTCTCGCCTTGGTCTTGGACTTCCAGCCTCAAGAACTGTGAAAAATAAATGTGCTGTTGAAGCCATCTGACTGTTTGTTATGGCAACCAGAGCAGACTATGACAGGCCTTTTTTTTTTTTTGAGACAGAGTCTCACTGTGTTGCCCGGGCTAGAGTGCCGTGGCGTCATCCTAGCTCACAGCAACCTCAAACTCCTGGGCTCAAGCGATCCTCCTGCCTCAGCCTCCCGAGTTGCTGGGACTACAGGCATGCACCACCATGCCCGGCTAATTTTTCCTATATATTTTTAGTTGTCTGATTAATTTCTTTCGATTTTTAGTAGAGACGGGGTCTCGCTCTTGCTCAGGCTGGTTTCGAACTCCTGAGCTCAAGAAATCCTCCCACCTCGGCCTCCCAGAGAGCTAGGATTACAGGCGTGAGCCACCGCGCCCGGCCCCAGGCCTTTTATTCAAATGCTTCAGGTCGCTCCTCAAGGCCCAGGCCTTTCTCTGTGACTCCCACCAGCTTTTTAAACAAATCCTGCCCTTTGACCAAGGGACACAGAGCAAGAGAACTGACTACCTTCACCCTCAAGGGCACACGCATGCACCTGTCTGTGTGCCTTGAGGAGCACAGCCAGGTCAGCCCAGGTTGGGCCAGCTCGGCTCAGTCCACCTGCCCCTCCCCCAACCCACACGCGTTTGTGCTCAGCCATAGAGACACGTTGGGCAGCTTTTCTGCTCCTGTGGAACTTTCAGGAATCTGCGGCATTGGGTAATTTGCCAGGCGTGTGGAGGTCGTGACATGTGCTGCCGGCCACCAGCCATGGACCTGAGCAGATGGCAGTCATAACCGACACCAACACGCAACCGAACTGAATTACACTGGGAGGACTGAGGCCACTGACGGCTGTGCCAGACTTTGGTCTTACTTTTTAAAAATAATTTTAGCAGAAAAGAATTTAGTATGCAAAACAGCATTAGCAAAGAAAATATCAGACTCTCAATAAATGCTGTCTTCCCACCCCTGTGTTTTAACAACTATTTCCGATATTTAGAAATACGTAGTTTGTCATTAATCATCATGTGTGTAAAAGTCAGAAGGGTTGTTTTTCTCAGTGGACCAAGGCTAAGTCCTATGAGATTTAAAATTTCACAGTTCTGCTAAAATTGCATAGGGCAATGCCCATAAATATGTGATCCAAATAAGAAATACATTGGCATCCTGGAGCAGAAACTCAGATTCGGCTGTTTATACACACAATGGTTAAGTGACCTGCAGTTGGTAGTTTCAGGTGTCCAGCAGGCGCTCTGGCTGGAGCAGTCCTGCCTGCCCACCACCCAGAACACTAATCCCTCTGGTTAATACCTTGCCGCTGGGGCCTATTGGGTCAAAGCACTCCTGCCCACAGACAGGCCCTCATGCTCGTGTCAGTATGCTAATTAGTGTGCTGGATCGGCTCCCAGCGGGGGGATTGTTCTCCTCTTAGTGTGTGATACAGTAGAAATCACATAGTTTCCCAACATTTTGCTTTTGGAGAAACTCGATTATTCTAAGTTGTATTCCTTACTGCAGAAGGTTGTTTTAGGTGCCTTACATCAAACGCCTTTAGTGACACGCAAGTCAAATTAATAATAATGATAATAAAATCACAAAAACTAATAGTTATTGACTATGCTAAGAAGAGTTCTAAGCAGTTTTCTTGCGTTAACTCACCATTCTCGTAACCATCCTATGAGATGAGTGTTCTTCTCCACATTTTGCATATGAAGAAACAGAGGCCCTGAGGGGTTAAGTTTCCTTCGAATAGTTGGTGACTGTGCTGAAATAAAAACCCAAGCAATCTGATTCAGAGCCCAGACTCTTAATCACTATTCAACATAACTTCTAAAACGTGTGTCTGAGTTATTACTTATAGACCAGACCACATCGACCACTCGGGCACCTGTGCTAGATTCCAGGTGACCCAGAGCACAGATTGACCCCATTGTTGGTTGTTATAACAAGAGGAGCCTTGTCTTAACCCTAGGTTGGGATTTTGGGGGCTGTATCTTCTGGGTATAATATAAGTATCTTCATAATTATCAATTTCTTATTACCATATAAAAAATAGTGCCTGGTGAGGTCTTTTTGACGGTAGACACTATGTCTACTCTTTCATTCCCAGGGCCTGGCACAATGGTGGGGCCACGTGAATATTTTTGAATGAATAACTGCCATTTTGGGGAAGCCACAGGATTTTATACATCATTTTTCACCTATTGCCAGACATTTTTTTATTCTGTGTGTGAAAGCAGCGAAGTAGAATAAGCTGTCGTATCTTTCAGATGGAGAAGTAAAGAAATGGGAGGTAGCTGTGTAAAATTAGGTGTAAACTGCCATCAAAAAATAATAGATTTAAGGTCCTCTTGAAAAACATGTTGTCTTAGTCAGCTCTGGCTGCTGTAACAAATTACCATAGACTGGATGGCTGAAACAACAAAAAATTGAGAACATTCATTTTTCACAGTCGTAGAGGCTGGGGTGTCCAAGATCCAAGTGCCAGCATATCTGGTGTCTGATGAGGAGGGCTCCCTTCCTGGTGTGTGGATGGCTGTCTTCTCGTTGTGTCCTCACAGGGCAGAGAGAGAGGAAGAGGGAGGGAGAGAAGAAAAATCGCTCCTGTCTCTTCCTATAAGGACACTAATCTCACTAATCTCACTCATGAGGCCCCCACTCTCATGACTTAATCCCCTCTCAAAGACCCTACCTCCTAATAAAATCACATTAGAGATTAGGATTTTAACACATGAATTTGGGAGGAGCGGGGAACACAACATTCAGTCCATAGCACATGTGTTGATGTGACAGCCCCAAGAAGTGCCCCCAGCAAAGGTCACGGAGACCCCAGGATCAGAGAGTTGCCTGGGTTGCAGCAATGAATTTTACCTCTAAAATTTTGCTTTAAAATTTTCCCTCAAAAATGTGAGAAATATAAAGCAAATGGGAAACTATGGAAAAATGTCCCTAATAAATAGAGAAAGAATTATAGATTTAGAAAATTACGATTTTACAGTTTCCAGTATCATAATTGATGCTTCCAAAAATCAACATCCAATGCTAAAAATCATTAAGTGACGGGTTGTTGGAAAATGGGATATCTACAAAGTCGTAAGGCATCGTTCCACAGATCCTTATTAATTAAAAAACAAAAAGTAAACTTACCTTTCTAATGGAGAGATCTCGGGGACACTACTTGAGCAAATGGTCAAACTCAGCATCACCAATATTGGAACAAGACAGGCACTTTCTGGGTGGGGCCAGAAGCAGCCCACAGTACCCCGTGGGCAATGTTATTGCCAAACATGTTCAAGCAAATCTAATTAATCAGATAAATCCAGATTGTGGGACTTTTCGTGAGACAATTGGCCTGAATTCTTAAAAACAAAACAAAACAAAACAAAAACAATGTCACGTAAGAGAAAATGAAGCAACTAAAATATGGTGAGGTTGAGGGGAGAATATGTTAAATTAAAAGAGATAAAATAGACATGACAAAAAAGCAAAACATTAGCCTTAATTATTTCCTTGATTGAAAAAAAATAGATATAATAGACATTTTGGAAAATTTGGGGAATTTGAAGTAGGGCCATATACAATGTTAAATATATTAGCTGTGACAACGGAGGGGCCAGAGTAGGGTTGTGATAATGTAGCAGAATGTCCCTGTTAGGAAATACACACTAAGCAGTTTGGGTGGTGTTTGCAAATTATTTTCAAGTAGTTTAGCAAAAAGTGTGTGTGCACGTATGTACACACATATGTGTACATACATGTACATATCTATAGAGAGGGAGCATACACGTAGTCAAATGCTAGCACTGGCGATGTGTGCGTGAAGCATAGACAGCTCTTCGTCCTGCTCTCCGTTCAGCTCCTCCCCAGCTTTGCGATTCTGCAAAATGAGCCCCGTCGGGCAGGTGGGAGGACCCGCGCCTGCGCACACCAGGTGACGCCGCGAGCGGGAAGCCTCAGGCCTGGTCCTGGTAACGTCACGTATCTCCTCTAAAGCTCCCCTGGCTTTGGGGATGGATGTGCTCTGTTGCTTCTTGGGGTGCAAAGAGGAGGCATCCACTCATGGTTTCCTTCTCTCACGTTTCCCTGGCACCTGTTTGCAGGCAGGGAACACAGCCCAGCATCTGTGTGTAAATCCCCAGGTGTCGGAGGAGGGTCTGGCAGGGAGCGGGAGGCTGGTTGCGTGGCCGGGTCCTGTGTATGGTGTCGCCCCATCCCTTCCTGCTTCTCCATCCCCTGGGCACAGCTCGCCCGTGTTTCCCGGGAACACATGTTTTATCTAAGCTTCCTCACTGTGCGAGTGGGTGGGGAGAGGGGTCAGGTGTCCTTACTGTCCCTTGTTGGAGGTTCCCAGAAATAACTGCACAGTTCAGGGTGGACGGCAGACACCACCTGGAGCTTCTCATCGCAGTGCCCAGCCTTGTAGGGACACCCAGTCCCAGTCGTGGCACCTCTTTGCCCGTGAGGGACTTCAGGGAGGGATCCTGGTTCCGTCAGTGCGTCGCAGGTGACATGGCAAAGGTGGGCTTGGGGACCAAGTGTGCACGTTTGCAGGGGTTTCATCTTTCTTGGTCCTAAATGCCATGAAGCAAGCCTGAGAGCCCTTGCCACTCCGTGCCGTCCTGGCCCCTGTCCAATTATCCTATGGTGCCTGTCACTCTCTTTATGTGCATATGTGTTTTCAAGGAAGAGAAGGACCTAACTGTTGTCAGTGTTAAAATTCTGACAACATTCCATAGTGACAAATCCATTTTATGGGCCAACTCCTGTATATCTGCCCATGTATAGGACATGTGTCTCTACAGGCACGGCTGGCTGTGTGTGAGGGGATGTGTGCCTGCCCATGGGCAGTGTGCAACACGGAAGTTTCTTGAACAATCCTTACTTTGATATTTACTAACGTGCTCTATTCTTTAAGAGGAGTTGCTGGTCGAGGCCTCCTAAATTGGTTTCACAACCTATGATTTGAAAAATGCTGGTTTAGGGGTTTGTAATAATTCTGTCTGAGTGAGTATTGTTATATGAGTGTATTTGTAAGCATTTGTGTGTCCTCAGGTGTGTGTCCGCAGGTGTGTGTCTGCAGGTGTGTGCATTTATTTACATTTATAGCTGTCGTGGTGCAGGTCAGCTGGGGGCTGCTCTCCTCTCTTGGGCCAGCCCTCCGAACTGTGGGGTGACGTTTGTGGTTGGTGCCTGAGCTTCTGGGAGCAGTTACGGGATGGCACCGAAAGGCCCTGTCCCGTAGGTGAGTCTGGGCACAGCTCGCACCCGGTGAAATTACATGCAAACCGGCTTCTCATGTCCTCTTGAGAGGGCTTTTTTCTTCTGGAAGCTCATTTTTTCTGGCCTGGATCTTCGCTGAAGCAGCCGCAGGGCATTCATAGGTGACATGAGCGTCGTTGCAGGCCGGCGTGGGCGTGAGTGACTTCCTCTCCCCGACACCCCCGCGGGAGGCCCAGTGCGGGTGGTCTGCGGCAAGACGCGCCCACTCTGGCGCTGGGGCTGGCGCCACTGTGGAACGCTTGTCCCTGACAAACCACATGATGTCCCTGTGTTTCAAGCTTCTCCCTTTTGAAACGAGGATCACGGGTTGACGGCGCGCAAACTTTAGAGAGCTGTTGTTAAGATATCAGCTGGACTTTATTTAGCATCTGGGCAGCCTAGCAGATGCACCTGTTCCGGTAGGAATTTTTATTCCCCCAAGTTCAAGGACTTGTCCTGTATTGCTTTCTAACCAATGGGATGGTGGCGATAAGAATAATGATAGCTAACAAATCCCATCCTAAGCTCAGCTCAGCGCTAAGGGCTCTTGTACATTTTTCTCCTAATTCATTAGAGAGTAAACTCAAGAGTTACCTGTTTTCATCATATTTTCCTTCCTTTTTCACATGTGGTTGATGGCATATTTTAATATTCCTCTTGAAAATCTCAAACCTGCCGAACTATACAGGAGGAAGAATTATTAGCTCATCAGATCCAGTGTGTCAAAATGAACTTGGTGACGAGGTGGAACATAATTCATGGACCACAGCTGTCTTTAATGTGAGTGTTTCTGGCAAGGCCCAGGACGAACACTCAGAAACTATTCACACGTTCTCAGGCTGAGTCAAGAAGGCAAATGAGCAAATACTTGGAATTCCCACATTCTTCACTCCAGCTGTTCCCTCGCCCTCGAACTGAGGACTTACAGGCTCGTAAAATATCCTCGTTTCCCGTCTCTCAGGTTGGAGCCTCATACTCTTCCTTTTTCTTTTAGTTCCTCCAATTAATGGAAATACTTGCATTTAAGTTCACATCTGTTTTTAAAACATTATTTAATATTGACAGGTTTTCTGTACACCGCCTTACAGGGTATGTTGATTGTTCCTCTGTCTGGAGCGTAATGACCTCTCGTCCGTTTTTACATGAGGAAATAACGTGCAGCATCATTATGTGAAAAACACAGTGAAGCTTTTTTCCCTCCCACCGATTTATGAGTCAACAGTTTAAAAATGTATTAGTGGATCATTTAGAATAATTTTCATCTCTCATATCCATGAAAGGATCCTTAAAACCCCTCAGCAAGAGCCTGGGTCCACCGAGCATCGCCGGTGATGGGCCTCCCAGGTTATTGTTGATAGGAGAACACCCATGTTAGACCAGACGCCAGGGACTTGGTACACTTGCCTCGTTCCGTCTTCACACGCGCTCCCTCACGTACGCGACACGGTGCTCACTGGACGTTCGAGGCCAGAGAGCTGAGTGAGCGCGTTGGCATACGTGAGTGCGGCTCATTTCAGGTGTTTGTAAAGCAAGGACTGTGCCCTCCAGTCATGAAGAGGGTGGCACCCCCTGCCCTTCTGGAAAAGTATTGTTTATTTCCAGAAAGAAGGCAGGAAGACCTGAGACAGAAGAGGAGGATTCAAGGCATTGGGACATCGCATGGCACATGAACTGCCACTGGGAGCCACAGGTCACTGGGATCGGCGCACTCAGAAGGGACTTGCTGGCGGGGACTGGCCTTGGGCGGGTGCTGGACTGGATTTGGGAGGGTGAGGGGAGCGTCCCCCACAGTGGGGCGCCCAGATACAGAGAAAGAGGCAGCGAAGGGCAGTGTCCTGTGAGGGCTAAGGCCAGCTCACAGGGCTGATGCGACAAGACACAGAAATCTTCTGTCTATTGCTGCGTCAGCGCGCTCTCTCTCAACACCATCCATTTCTTAGGGGAAAACACAGTGAGAACAAGATGAGTGAGTTAACTGAATTTTATTTCCAAGAAATGGAAGGCCACCGTAACATTCTGAGCTCACACTTAGGCTCGTGTCTAACTGTTATTTTTGCACCGTGTACTTTCACCAAATGCTTTCGTTTCATGCCTTCCCCCACGGAGACCCCACTCCACAAAGTGCAGTCTCCCAGGGCCACTCTGCACCCCTGCAGATGTCCACTGGTTTCTGCAGGGAGAGGCGGCAGAGATGACAGGGTGCCACTTGAGTTCCAGACCAGATTCTGCCTCCATCTCCATGAGACAGAGATCCCTGATCTGTCAGTGTTGCCCCGTGGGTGTGAAGTTCAGGTGCAGCCCTGGCGGGCACAGGCCGTGCCACACCCGGCGTCATAGCTCTGCCCAGCTGGGTCTGAGCAGTGGCATTTAGCTCCCAGCGGTTGGCAGCTGTGTGCAGATGGAGTCTTTGGAGCAGTAACAGAATCTCACACCCTGGCTGGTGTCAGTGGGTATTCACGGAGAAAGCAAAAAGAACGGTGTCCAGTTACCCCGTAGACAGGCCCCGAGGGGTGAGGGGTGGTTTCTGCACCTCTCACAGCCTTTGAACAGCCAGCGGTTTGATGGGATTGGCAGATGCTTTCACATAGAAAGCAGGAAGCACCAGGGAATCGCAGTTTTTGTTATGTGCCCTGCTGGAGGACTGCTCTTCATGTATCCTCCTTCCAGAAAGCCACCCCTTCCTTGCAGAAGTGCAGAGTGTATTCAGGGAAGTGTTGCTAGTACCAAGATTCCTTTTGCAGCTTCTGTGGCCCTCAGGTATTTTGGAAGAGGTGGACTGGGTTGGCTCACCACAGCTTGGCTGATTGGGTGGACGTCTCTGCCGCACCTTCCCTAGTGAGGCAGGAGGGTCACGTGGTATCTACACTCTGACACGATGCTATGAGATTGCACATGCGTGTACGTGATCTTCTCTCATTGTGAGGGCTCACGATTCCCTGGCACCTCCTGTGCCCATGTTGACCAGGGCACCTGCATGGCACAGGGTCCCCGTGCTCCCCGTCACATCTATCTCTGCCCGTCCTCTCCACTGGCCCGGACGGTCCCAGGGGTCACTGGACGGGATGGCAGTAACAGTATCACTTCAGCCTTCGGACCCTGCATAGGCGGGTATGGAAGTTACAAACCTTCTGCGCCAAGCAGGGGGAGGGGAAGGGCAACTTTTCTGAAACAAAGGGGAGTCTGGGTGTCCCCGGACTGCTCTGTGTGATACGGGACAGGCAGGTCACTCAGAATAGGAGGTGCAAAACCTCGCCTAACTAGAAAAGCAGGAGGGAATCCAGGCAGCCCCTGGAGATGGGCGCCGTTCACCGGGGCATCCACGCGGCTCCCACAGCACTGGCTGGGGCCTCCCTCGCTGCAAAGAGCCCCGTGAGTGAGCCTCGAACGAGCCGTGCCGAGGCCAGGCGATGATCTCAGACATAGCAGGCGGCCAAAGAGAGGAGGGCACTCGGCAGGGTGAGCACGTGTGCAGGACGTGAGGCCACAGCCGCGAGGAGGGGCCTGTTGGGTGCGGTGACTTTCAGAAAGAGCAAGGGAGGCAGACCAGATGCGGACTTAGCAGGAAACACAGGCGGGAGGATGAAAACGTGCGGCGAGAAGAAAAACTGACGTGCACAGCCTCCAAGCAACAGCATGACTGCTCTAGAACTAGGTCACTCCTGCTCTCTGGATCCCAGACGGGTTCGGAAAGTGACCGTGCCACGCGTAAAGGGGCAGCGGAAGGCAGTTGTTCCCTCCGGCAGGCGTCCGAGGCTGACCTAGCAGGTGCTGGGCCCAGGCCAAGCTGGGACCCAGCGTAACACACACTCGCTGCACTCGAGGAGCGGGAGACTGGGGGGAAGGGAGTCTGTCCGTCAACGCCAGCACAGGCCAGGTTGCTGCCAGCTGAGCGTGGGTGCTGACAGCGCCTGGGGCCTTTTCTAGCTGAGTCCTGGGCGAGTCAGGGACAGCTCCTGGAAGAGGAGGCATCTGAGCCAAGGCTGCACGGGCAGGAGCTGGCCACGTGAGGGGGTCCAGGCCCACAGACATGTCTCGGAAGACATGCGGTCAACCCAAACTCGGTTCTGTGTCACTTGCATTTAGTATCTCAGGTCCCCACCATTTGTTTTGTCATAGGAGATAAGCGGTCTCCCTTCCCAGCCCCCACGTGACCAGGTGCTGCTCCCCTGCTGCCGCCTCCTTCCTCCCCCAGCCCACCGCCAGGGTCCTCCCACCTTCCTCCCCCAGCCCACCGCCAGGGTCCTCCCACCTTCCTCCCCCAGCCCACCGCCAGGGTCCTCCCAGGGTCCTGCTGTTGTCATCGTCGGGACACTCGGGACTAATCTCTCCTTCTCCCTCCCTCCCTGCACATCAGCCACCACGGGAAGCCTATGGCTGCCCACACGTGGCCCTGTGTGCGCCAGACATTCTCCATCTTTCTTTGCCGTCACCCTCATCACCATCTAGGTACAGCCATCTGCCTCTAGAAGGTGAGCCCCATGGGGCAGAAATCGCCCTGCTGCTGTATACGTGGCACCTAGAAAAGCGCACGGCATGCGGAAGGCTCACAAAAGTGGTTGTTGAACGGATGAATCGTAATGCTGTTTCATCATCTAAGCTTTGTTTACTGTTTTTGAGACCTTGAAGACATTGACATTCAAATGCAGTAGTTTCTCAATTCAGATGATTATCAAAATTACTTGGAGCACTTTTTAAAAATGCCTGGGCCTCCCCCAAGATACTCAGGGTCATTAATGCTGGAGATAGGACCCAGGAGTTTTTGTTTTTGACTCAGGTGACAATCCAGGCATGGGAACTGCAGATCTAGTCGTCCACCTCCCATTTTACAAGAGAGAGAGTAGCCCTGAGACAGAGAACAAGTGTATCGTCCCTGTCTGGTGCCGTCCGAGGAGACCTGCCCTGGCCCAGGCCCCATGGCCAGTGGACGCTGCCTTCACGCAACAGAGGGAGACATGGATGAGGGGTGACACGGGGTAGGGGGCTGTCTGGGCTTTTAAGGGAAGTGTGGGCACGTGACTGGCAAGAGTAATGGGAAGCAGATCCCAGGTGCAGAAAACATATCTGTTGCCATTTAAGTATAGTTAAAATCACAGGAGCAAGATAATTTAATAGCGTTTTCCATTTGTCAAAGATTTATGTCTTATTTCCCGGTGATTTATTTCCCTCTCAAATATACTCTCTACTGTAAATGACATTCCAAGAGCCTATTTCAGTCCCCTGAGCACTTGAATTTTTTCCCAAGCAGTAAACCGCTATAGTTGCAGCTGGTTTGGAAAACTATCATTCACGCTGATGGATTACTGAACCCACGGTGAGCGCTCGGTCCCCACCAAGCTCACAGCACCCTCACCTTAAGTATCTGATTTGTGTAGAAATGTCGATCAATTATTTAGGAGGGCGTTCTTGCTGATATCAGCAATCCCAGAGTGACTGGGAGGAAAACAAATTGAAAGTCATGGGTGTTTCGATGTTGGCTACATGGCCACAATCCCCAGGGACCTCACGGGCGATATCGTAAGTTTAGCGCCCAGTGTTAACTTCTGAAAGGTCCATCGTGCCTTGAAATTAAGATGTTTCCGTTTCATGATGGAAACAATAAGTTAGCAATTAATAAAAATGAGTCGATTTCATCAACTCAACAAGCGCTCGTGATTTCAAGAACGTTTTCCTTGCATTCTGTTCTCACTGCAGAAAAGATCAGTGTTCTGATAATTCCAGGAAGTAGTCTTTAATTATTTCACTGTTGCTTTGCATTTGAAAACTAACCTTTTGTGTTTGGAATTAGTGTCAAACAGTAAAATACTTAATAGTGTTTTATAATTATTTTGGTGCCTAAATATTTAGAAAACTAAGGCAGGAGTTTTTATTTTCAAATTTATGAGCTAGATAGTATCTTAAAGATGTGTGACATAGTACATTGACTTTCCTTGTATTCTGACATTTACTAAAATGTAATTGGCAAGTTTATTCTTAGACAAAAGCCATTTAATTAAAACTCACTTGGTAACTTCTATACTTAGCAATCGAATTATTTCTAAAAGGATTAAATATCTAAGCTTAGAAGTTGGCTGGGTGATCATTACAAAAGCCCGATAATATAATTGACCTAATTTCTAGTCAGTGACATTAGAAGCAGCCTTGTAAGAACAGCTATTATTGCAAATATGTAGGTTTACAATGCATGACTCTGAAATGATCTCATTTTTTGTACATACCAGAACGTATACATTCGAGAGCCTCTCCTCCTGGACAAGAGCTTTTATTGGTAGTAAAATGATGTTACTATTGAAAGAAGTTGGAGTTCTTTTTATTTCATTTATCAATTCATTAACTCAACAAATAATTTATTGAACATTTACTGTGTGCCAGTTAGCCTATGAGGTGCTCAGGTCCAAATGGGGAAGATAATAACAGACAAGTGAATATATAATATGTCAAGTAGAGATATAAAGAAAAATGAGAGGGGGGCGGTGCAAAGCAAGGTAGTGTGCAGTATCCCGCCAGGGCATCAGTGGGGAAGGCTTTCCCCTGACTGAGGGAGGTTGATTACCTGGCGGCCAGGTGTGCTCACGTAGCACCTGCAGGCTGAAAGTAAGGCTTTGGGTTTTATTCTGATGAGACTGGAGAGCACTGGGGAGTTTCAAGCAGAGAAGCAACAACATCTGCCTACGTTTGAAATAGTTGTAAATAGTTTCACAATGAATTATAAAACTCCAAGACACACGTAAGAAGGAATCGTGTCCAGGGGCCAGACTGCTCCCAGGACGTCACGTGAGCAATGGCAGCCAGGGTGAGGAACTGTGGCCTTCCAAGGGGAACGCAGGACAGAGAAGCGTGGAGGAGGCGTGGGCTTGGCTGGCCCGTGGCCACATCCTCTCTGGGCTGCCCACCGCTGGGCGGTGCAAGCGTCCCCTGTTGTGACGTCCTCGCCTGCAGCATCATGTTTCAGCACGGCCTCTTCTGAGAAACCCTCCCCACCACTCCTGCCTCCTTGCCTCCCCTGTTGTGGGGTCGCCTGTGGGCCAGGAGTCTGCAACACACAAGTTATCAAATCATGTACAGTCATAAGAACTGTCCCACCATGTCTAACTACGTGATCTTGAGCGGTTGCTTTTCCTCTGTGCACCTCAGCGTTCCCCTGTGTCAAACCAGGCCATCGGCCCACCCACCTCATAGGACTGAATGCAACCATGTCCACGGAGCTGCCAGGCTGCGCCTGGTGTGCAGTCAGCGTTCTGTAAATGTCACCATTTACCGTGGCCATCCTGTCACCGCATCCTCCTGCCATTGTTGCATGCACCGTGTCACGCGCATTGGTCATACTCACTTGCAAAATCCCAAAAGCAGGTGCCTTATCTTAGATTTGATTGCGGGTTTGCATGGGGCTTTGGCGGTGCAGGCATTTGGTGTTTCTGGTTGGAGTCGATCCACCGGTGCTTCCTGTGCCCTTTCTGTCCCCAGCCATCCCGTCTGCACGGCTTCAGGTATCACCTCTGGGTTCATGCATGCCACATTTATGCCCCTAGTTCCAGACCCTGCTAATCCCCTGCCTGGTATTTATCATTGTCTGCAGAGGCTTCTCCGGCTGTGTGTCTTCCCAGACTCAAATCCAGTTCATCTTGAACTGTACTCCTCTTAATAACCTAGTTCTCCTTAATTCACACTTCAGGGAGCGGCACCTTCATTAATCCTTCATTAAACCCTCCCCGGTTCCTCTTCCCCTTCCCTCTGACCTTCTGCCTCTCATCTCGCCAAGCCCTCACCCCTGTGCCCTCCCCAGCCTCTCTTGTTCATCTCGGCCAGCCCAAATGTGCCAGCAAAGGTGCTGGTGCTCACCAAGGGTGAGGGGAAGTGTGGGTGCTGATGACGACAGGACAGTGACTGGATTTCAGGGTTCCCTGAATGAAGCTCAGACATTTAAGATTCCCCTCCGGCATAGAGGTCACCGTGGCACAACCAGGGCCTCAGTGACCACTGTGCCAAGAGCATGGTAGCCAGCAGTGTCTTCTCCTAATGACAGCGGTGATACTAGTATTACCATTAATATATCAACAGAAGAAAGACCACAGGTTGTTTGTTTGGTAAAGCACCTGAGATTCTACATCAGAAAATGTACTTTTTCAGTAGGTATTCAACTAAGAAATGGGCATGGATAAGTAATTTAACCTTAACTGAGCAGGAACCTCAATTGATTAACCTTTTCTTTCCTTTATTAACTCCACTTTCAAAACGAAGCAAGTGACAATAGAGCAGCTCCCTAAGTTATTTCATGCAGATGGAACATGGATTCGCCGGCCTCCCCACACCCTCTCTAGCCAGACCGACGTTCAGTGACGGGGTCCTGGGCTTTGAGGCCATGAGATCTTCAGTCATCCAGGGTGGATTTTGTTTATTTGACTTTAACTAAGGATATAGGCTGGACTGATATATCATAGGAAGATTTTTCAATAGAGAGTTGAGAGCCAAGCAGTGTTTCTTGTTAGTCTTCAGTTAATTAGAAAATTAAATGAACCACAACCCTCATTCCCAGAGCATTCTGGTTAATGGATGTTTTACTGTATTTGGATTAGAAGAGGCCCCGGGAGGCACAAGATTATAATTGTGTAGAATTAGAGAATCTGGGGCAGAAGGAGCGGCAGCTAATTTACAAAGTTCCAAGGCCGCGGGCCCTCCCAGACGTCCCAGGGCAAAGGCATCGCTTCCTGAGACTGCGGGGCTGGCCGGGCGCCGAGTCCTTGGGAGACATCAGCTGTGGGCCGAGAGCTGCTTAAAAGAGAATCAGGAGATGAAAGTAGTAGCGGCCATGTTCATCAGAAGAAAATCTAAATTCAAGCCCTAGGATTAGAGCGGTTTAATGCTTTTAATTTGCATTTAAAATCTTAAGGTTTTTGTTCTCCCAAATATTTGCCGTTTTCTATAGTCTCCAAGTATTTGGACTAGAGTTATTTAGAAATGTTCAGAGGGAAGGACACTCCAGACTGCTAAGGGGCCAGGAGTCTAAGTGGCTGAGGGATATAGATCAGACTTTTCAGACCCGAGATAAAGTGTCGTGTGCCCGCAAGTGGAGGACCTTCCTTCGGGAAGGACATGCAGTTGGAATGATCCGCGCCAAAGCTTGAAGCCCGTTGGTGGAAACAATCGGAATTTGTATAACAGCATCGCCTTGGAAGATGCTATTGCAGACTGAGCCTGGTGTCTCCACTAAGTACTGTTTACAGCTCAATAAAAAAACTTACAGGTAACCCAGGGGAAGTATTTAGCAAAACAGAGCTGGTTAGAACAGACTCTTGTTTTTCTGGGACTTGAGACTTGGTCTGGAACAGGTTGTAGAGAAGCTGTGGGACTGGCCCCCACACAGGGCATCCTCCCATTTTTTTCTTTCTCTTTTTAGACCCAGTAACTTTGGGGTTACTGATTACTGATTACACTGATTACTTTTTTCTCCCAATTTTTTTTTATCGTGGTAAAATACCCATAACATACAATTCATCATCATAACCATTTTTAAGTGCACAATTCAGTAGTATTAAGTGCATTCATAACGTACAATTATCACCGTCACTGATCGTCTGGACTCTTTTCGTCTTGTAAAACTGAAACTCTGCCGATGAAACACTAACTCTTCATTGTCCCCTCTTCCACTCCTGGTCCTACCTTCTGTCTCTGTAATTTTGACTACTCTAAGTCCCTTGTGTAAGTGGAATCCTAACATTTTTGTCTCTTTGGACTACCTTATTTCACTCAGCATGCTGTCCTCAGGTTCATCCGTCTTGTAGCAGGTGTCAGGATTTCCCTCCTTTTCAAGTCTGAGTAGCACCCCACTGTGTGGATGGACCGCATTTGCTCATCCATTCATCAGCCGGTGGACACTCGGTTTGTACCCACATTTCAGCCATTTTGAATAATGGGGCTGGGAACACGGGTGTACAGATACGTCTTCAACACCCTGCCTTCAGTTCTTTCAGCTACATACCCAGAGGTGAAATTTCTCGATCATATTGAAATTTTATTTTTCACTTTCTGAGGCACCGACATACCGTTTTGCACAGTGGCTATACCATTTACATTCCCACTAGAGGTGCACAAGGGTTACAATTTCCCCACAAACTCGCCAATACTTGTTGTTTTGTGCCGTTTATATTTTTAATAGTAGCCACCCTAATAGATATGAGGCAGTATCTCACTGTGGTTCTGATTTGCATTTCCCTAATGATTAGTGGTGTTGAGCATCATTTCATGTGCTTATTGGCCACTTATTATGTCTTTTTTGGAGAAATGTCTATTTAGGTCTTTTGCCCATTTTTGAATTGGGTTGTTTGGCTTTTCGTTGTTGAGTTTTAGGAGTTCTCTAGGTGTTCTGGATAGTCATCCCTTATTAGACATATGATTCACAAGTGATTTCTCCTATGCCGTGTGTTGCCTTTTTGCTCTGTCGATGTCTTCTGTGCAAATTTATAAACATTTTTCATGAAATCCAATTTGTTTGTTTTTCTTTGGTTGCCTGTGCCTTTGGTATCATATCCAAGAAATCTTTGCCAAATAGGATGTCTTGAAGCTTTGCGTTACGATTTCCTCTAACAGTTTTGTAATTTTAGATCTTACATTTAGGTCTTTGAGTTGTTTTGAGTTAATTTTTGTATATAGTGTAAGTTAATGGTCC
This sequence comes from Propithecus coquereli, assembly GCF_000956105.1. Lineage (NCBI taxonomy): Eukaryota > Metazoa > Chordata > Mammalia > Primates > Indriidae > Propithecus > Propithecus coquereli. The sequence continues at coordinate 284,162 of NW_012150163.1, forward strand.
AACTTCACTCTTTTGCATGTGGATATCCAGCTTTTTAAACCATTATTAAAAAAGCTGTCTCTTTACCCATTGAATGGTCTTAGGACGCTTGTCAAAAATCATTTGACCATATATGTGAGGGTTTACTTCTGGGCTGTCTATTCTATTGGTCTATATGTATGTCCATTTTTATGCCACTACCATGATGTTTTGATTACTATAGCTTCGTATTAAGCTTTAAAATCAGGAAGTGTGAGTCCTCCAGGTTTATTCTTTCTCAAGATCATTTTGGCTATTCTGCGTCCCTTAAGATCCACAGTAATTTTAGGGTGGAGTTTTATATTTCTGCAAAAAAGGTCACTGGGATTTTGATAAAGATTGAATTGAATCAGGAGATCACTTGGGGTAGGGTCTTACTCCATTCATGCTTCTGCTAATATAATAAAATGCCAGAGACCAGGTGGCTTCTAAAAAACAGGGATTTATTTCTCGCTGTTCTAGAGGCTGGAAAGTCCAAGATCCAAGCACTGGTGGATCTGATGCCTGGCGAGGCATAGTGCCTCACAGACAGAGCCTCCTCCCCGTGCCCTCACGTGACAGAAAATGAGGGGCGAACACGCTCTTGCAGGCCCCTGTTGTAAGGGCACTGTCCTGTTTATGAGAGCTCTGTTGTCACAGCCTGTCCCCTTCCAAATGGTCACCTCTCCACACCATCGTACTGGGGATTAGGTCTCAGCATAAGCATCTGGGGGGAAACAAACATTCAGACAACATCATTGCTGAGTATCAACATCTCAGCAATATAAATCTTTCAATCTATGAACATGGGATGTGCTTCCATGTATTTATGCCTTCTTTAATTTCTTCGAGCAATGTTTTTTAGTTTTCATTGTACAAGTCTTTTACCATCGTGGTTAATTCGTAAGTATTTTACTCTTTTGGATGCCATTATACATGGCATTGTTTTGTAATTTCCTTTACAAATTGTTTATTGTTAGCATGTATTCATAGAAATTCAGCTGATTCTTGTGCATTGACTTTGTATCTTGCAATTTTGCTGAATTCATTTATTAGTTGACCAGTTTTTTAGTGGGGTCTTTAGGGCTTTCTAGATATAAGATTATATCATATGTGAACAGAGATAATTTTACTTCTTTACAATTTAGATGCCTTTTATTTATTTACTTACTTATTTTCTAATTGCTCTGGCTAGAACTTCTAGTACTGTGTTAAAGCTAAGTGGTAAAAGATTGTATCCTTGCCTTGTTCCTGCTCTTAGAGTAAACGATCTCAGTCTTTTGCCATTGACTGTCATGTTCGCTGTGGGTTTTTATATGGCTTTTACTGTGTTGAGGTAGTTTCCTTCTGTTTCTACCTTGCTGAGTGTTTTTCATCACGAAAGGGTGTTGAATTGTGTCAAATGATTTTTTTGCATCAGTGGAGATGATTTACATTGATTGCTTTTTGAAAAGTCTCTTGTAACTTTGGAAGAGAATATACTTCTAAATTGATTTTTTTGAATTGACCTGATTTATCTCTCTAGTCCCTGAAATAATAGCACAAATAAAAATAATAACTATGTGTTCTTATTATATGCATGGCACTATGCTAAACAAGTCACATTCACTGTACAGTTAATACTCAGAACACCTCCTGGGCAGGTACTGTTACCACTCCTCCTCTAGGGATGGGGGACCGAGGCTCAGAGATGCTGTGCGAATGCGCAAGGCATCCAGGCAGTAACAGCAGAACACAGATTCACACTGTCTAGCCCTGAGCCTGCCCGGTGACTGCCGCGCTACGTGCGTGGACGGCATTCTTACCCTGACACTATGGAGTGGAGAAGGAAGGAAGAAAGGGAGGAGGGAACAAAATAGAATGATCTTCTTTTCCTGTAACTTTGGGGAGAATGTTTGTCCTGCTAGCACCTTCCTGGGCCAAAGGAACGCAATCTCATACTCATATTGAAACACGGATACAAATGCAATCCTTGAAGGATTTTAGTGAAGATTAAAAGAGCATGGAACATGACATTGATTGCCTTGATTTTTTTTCTTTATCGATAGTTACTGTGTTTCAGTAGAGCACACACAAAAGATATTCTCTCTTTACAGAGACAGGACATGATAATAAACGACTAAATGTGCATGAAACAGAAATAAAATGGGACCTGCTTTTAGAGTCATCTAATTATTTTAGATCAAAACAAAGCCACTTCTGATGATTTTTTTCATGGCTGTTTAGCAATGAATGCTGAACGAACCACTGGTACAGAGTGACCTATCGGAATTGTGGAAAAATCACATGATGTTAAATTTTAGTCTGTATCTTATGAAAATGGTAACGGAAGAGACAGTCGCCCGAGAAAGCAATGGGAGAATCACATTTCAGTTTTAATTCTTCATCCATAAACCTCATTAGAATGAGAAAGAGAGAATTCTAGAATCACCAAATTGACGGGCGATAACGTATTCACCAGAAGAGTAACGCCTGTGTTGCCAAGTAGCACCTGCACTATTGAATAAAATATCATCCATGTTTTGTGTGATGTGATTTCAGTGGAAGAAATTACGAGTGAATGACCCATAATAAATCATATGCCGCCACTGCATGCTGTTAATACCAAGATTAATTCTCTTCTGACAGGGAAGCTACTCAGAATCTGACAGAAATGTTGATGTTGCTGGGTTTTCGACGAGTTCTAATATATTTGTTTACTTTTCAACACTCCCAAGACGCAGGTGAGGAAGCCGATCCGCAGGTGCACGATGCATTCGTTTGCCTGGTGCCATCTGCAGGGCACGAGAGCAGCAACGGCATCTTCTCCGATAAACAACTCTCTTTCTCTTTCTAGGTCTCCAAACATGTCTAGGTCTTGGTGCCTCTGGGCTTTACAACCAGTCTTTGAAAGAGAACAGTTTTTCGGGGTCTATTCATTTCAATTTAATTTTTTCCCGAATATACATTTCAAGATTTATATGCAACAACTCTAATGCTATGAAAAATGTGGTAATTCTGGGCATGATAACACCGTTAGGAAGCATAAGAACAGCAACTCCAGGTGTGCATAACGTGTCAGGGTATAACCTTGAGGTTGATGGTGCCAGTGTGTTGAATGAGACAATGTATTGAGCATCTGTGATGTACCAGGCGGTCACCAGACCTTGTACCTATGTAACTGATTAATCTTGCAGATACCTCTACAAGGTTCTCATTTTAACCCCATCTTAAAAAACGAGAAAACTGAGGGGAAGATAATTTAAAGTTTGCCTACAATTTCTCAACTGAACAGAACCTGGATTCAATCCAAGGTGAATTTAACTCTGAAAATTAGCGTGCTGCCCCATGACACTGCCAGATTTACCTTTTAGATTCATTTGTAAGTTGTGTGCAATGACAGTGTCTCCTTTTTTCATTCGCCCTCCAAAGGCTTCACGAGCAATCTGAATACCCTCGTATTCAGGCACCAAAGTGATCGTAGGAAGGAAAAAGTATTACCTGTCATCATCGTATTTCTTTTTCCTTTCTAGTTTATGATCATAATTCTTTTTCTCCATTTCAATGAATGAGCAACCTTCATTTCTCTCTTTAGCCCTCTTTCCTGGTTATGCCGTTTTCATTTTGCAAAGTGAAACACACACAACAAGCAGAAAACTAAGCGTGCCAAGTGGGTGTGTCCACATGTCACTCACCTTCCCGGGTGTCAAATCCTGGTGTCTCAGGGCATAATTCTCCTGGGTGGGGCGGGTGGAGAATTGCGGTTTGCAGACCTTGTCCATTTATCACTTCTGTCTCATAAGTTCTTCTCCTAAAAGCAGCAAGACTCAGGCACAACGCAGGTCCTTTTTTATGTGGCACATTTGATGGCTTCAGAAAACAAATTTAAAAAGTCCTCTCTTTGGAAGGAAAGATTATTTCTCCAGGGTAAAATATTTCAGCCAGATCCTTTGGAGGGCTTGACTCTATTCAGCCCTGCCTTTATTTGGGCTGTTGTAATGGGGCTTTACTAACTCAATAGTGGCTGCATTAGTAATTAACAGTGTATGGAATATTTAAAACTTCCACCCAACGTTGGTCTTTACCACAGTGTATTGGGTGAGAGAGCAAAAGAATGATGCTTATGCCTCCTCGGACTCTGGGAACTCAGGGAAGCCATACGATTACGTTTCTGAAGAGTCACCACCTTTCTTTTTTTGAAGGAAGACGGGAAGCTCTCTTTCCAAAGGAGAGGTTACTTCCCAGGTAACCGCGATCTTTGTGACTTTACTAGTGTTGTCGGTTTAGTTTGAACGTGGCCTTCACGTTCAAATGCAGGTGCGTGGTAGAATGGCTCCAGATGCCGGACATCTGGATTATGCCTGTGACACTTTTCTTAATTTTTATAGTTATATTGAATAAGTCATGTAATAATAACACCATTATCATTTCTACAAAATTAGGATAATCAGACCTTCCCTGCTAGCGTCACAGAATTGCTGGGAAGAGGAAATGAGGCAGTACATGTGTTAGAACTTGGAGCCACCCAAACTCAAACGCCAGGAATTAGGTTATTTACACTTTTGCTGCAGTCAGCAAATGCTGAGAAATTATTTTCAGCATGTATATGGAGGACATACTCTGGGAAAAGAACTGTGTTTATCCTGCCACAGGAAAGAAGCCTGTCTTTGCACACAGATAACCTGGTGGGAGGTGAGAGTCACCGAAGGAAGGCGGCAGGTGAGAACACAGGGATGGGAGCAACAGCCGCTGGCTCTGGCCGCTTCGGGTCGTGCACTTTAAATGCCTTAAGAAGGGATTTGATTTCCATCCAGGTGGAGGGTAGGAGTGCTTCACGGAAAAGGCTGAATTTTGACTTAGTTAAGTTGCGACAGATATAATCACTGAGGGATATATGTGAAACAGTCCTTTGGGGAAGAGAGAAGGCCAAGGGCAGACAGGCAGAGAAGCGCAGGTGAGTTTGGGGAAGGTCGAGGGGTCGTCTTGGCGGCAGTGCAGGGGTGTGGAGGAGCTTACAGTCTTGCTAGGGGAAGACACCTGGGGAGCTCGCGCACTGCTGGAAAGTGTTTGGTGAGTGGTGAGAGTAACAGAGGCCAGGAGTGGCTGAGTTTGGAGCGGCTGAGGGTGTGGTGGGCACGCACTGGGGAAATCAAAGCTCGCGTGCTGTCCGTGGGGCAGAGGCCATCTGAGTCCCTCTGGCGACGGCAAACAGAGTGGGGTCGAGGCTGGAACACAGACACGGCTCTGGCTGCCTGCAGTCTCCCCAGAATGACCTAGAGGTCCCTTGAAAGAAGACCTGACCTTAAGCCGTGTTTTGGGCACAGGTGAGGTGCCACTTAGAAGGGACGATAGAGAGTTGATTCAACCTTTAGGGAGTGTATTTGGGCCAAAGATTCTTTTCATGTCATCACTGAAGTTGTGAGCCTGAATGAGACGATGAGGGAAGGGAATTCTGAAAGAGCAGAGGGCTGAAACACTGTCCGAGCCCCAAAGGAAGAGAGTGGCAGCAGCCCCATGCCCGGGGCGGGTGACAGTGTCGGCTGTGGGTGGTGGTCAGGAGGGTGAACTGTGGAAAAGCTCGGTGGGTTTCACAGGCAGCAGCTTTGGGCTTCTGTTGGTCGAGATGCATTTGCAGTATGGCGTGGTGCTCTGGATTTTAGGTTGAATTTCGTTCCCTTCACTTGATCGAGCTTGATTTTTTTCTTCTGCATGCTCCTGAGCAAAGAGCTCCCCGAACCCACCGCGCCTGCACATTGATAGAACCCTGCTGGAAACAGTCGCCCTCCCGAGTCGAGTGGTCAAGCGCCCAGGGAGGAAGCGCATGAGACAGGAGGGACAGAGTGTCCGGCTGCAGCTGCAGCGCGGCTCTGCTGCTGAGCAGACCGCTAGCCCAGGGTGCTGGGATGGCGCTGCGTGCTCCCTGGGGACCCGGGCAGGCATGTCCAGAGCTGGATAAGTGGTAGGAGAAAGGAGGTTTTAGACTTTGTGTTTATTGATTTATTCACATGGCTAAATGAATATTCATTTTACCTCCTGTTGACTCTGTTTTAGAAGAACAAAGTAGAAAAGAGAGACTTCTTTAAAGGTAACCACTCCATGCTGGTTTGTCTATGCGTCTTCAAAAAGCACATCACTAAGAATTTCTTCCCACAGCCAAACTCCAGGGAAGGATGGGTTCCTTAGTTATAAATGTCTGCAGAAAGCAGGTTGCATAGGCTCATAGGCTGCTGGAGCTGGAAAGGATTTTAGAAGTCGTCTACCACACTTGTCTCATTTTAAAGGTCAGGAAACAAGCCCAGGATGGGGCCGTGACTGCCAGCCTATGTGTCTAGTCCACTGGGACACCTGTGCCAAAGTGAGGGCACAGTGCCTTGCAGGTAAGTGCAGGTGAGCCAGGGACAGAGCTGTTGCTCACCTGGGCCGTCCAGCGTCCAGTGTTTGCGAGTCTCAGTTTATGTTGAATAGTAATTGCCCGCCAGCGCCCCCCAGGACACTGCAGGAGCAGCCTGGTAATCGCCCTTCCCGGTTAGGATGCACAGACGGGGAGGATGGAACCAGGACACTGAGGAGATGCCCAGCTAAGCCCCAGCGGCAGCCATTCACCAAACAAAAACAAAACACAGTGAAACAAAAAAACAGACTATAGTGCCCGGTGGCATGTGGGGGCCACGCACCGGGGGCTTACAGGAGGGCACGGTGAGGTCCGGGCTGTAGCGGATGCCTCGGGGGTTCTGAAGAGTCGGGATGTGGAGCTGCGGGGAGTTAGAGGGAAACTGGAAGGGCCACGGAGGAAGTACATGGGGTGGAGGTGACTGACGAGCTCACAAGCATGTCCCAAACCTGGGCTGGGACGGCAGAGAACCCGGGGCAGGGCGGTGCCTCAGATGCTGCCCCAGGGAGGTGACAATGAAAGATTTCCAAGGAACCTGTTGGGCCAGGGTGTGTGGGAGGCAGCGTTTTGCAGGTTCCGTTTCCTGCGATTTCGGTCCTGGCCAGGTAGCGGGGGGCAGGGCGGACCCTGATGCCCCGTCTCACACTCGGGGCTGTTTGGTTCTCATCCCACGGCTGCTCTTTGTTTGGCGGTGAACACCCACCGCCCCTGCTGCACCTCCTCCTCCTCCTCCTCGGGCAGCGCTGCCCTCCCTTCTGTGGAAAATGCGGAGCCCACGTGTTCGCCGGTCACAGGCTGTAAGCCCATGAAACCCCGACGCACCTTCCTCTTGTTTGGAAGAAAATCCGCCTTGTTCTCCAGGTGCCGCAGGAGAATACTGTAGGGATGTCATGAGCTGTCCTCCTTCACAAACACACCCCTGAAATTAGCCCACCAGGTTTGATGTAACAAACTACTTCCTGCAGAGGGGACCTGAGTTTTTAGTAACCGGCTTGGAACTGGGGGCGACCCTCTCACCAGACTCAGAAACTGGAATCAAAGTCACTAACACACCTCCCCCTCCCTCGGCACAGGACGGGAACTGGTGCTCAGGAAAAGCTCCAAATCAAAGCTTTAATAAGGCCAATATTAGCAGCTCGCATCGTGTAAGTAAGAATGATCAGAAGCGGTGCAGACCCAGCAGGGACTTTGCTCAAAAGCAGAGGAAGGAATTATAAACAGAAGGTACATAAATGTTGCATAAAGACAATAACAGAGACTTTATAAAGTAACACCAGGAAATCAAAAAAGGGAAAAAAAAGAGCCTGGGGAAAATGTTTATGGCAAATAAGAAAAAGAGTATCTTTGAGCTACAGGAGTGCACATATGAATCGATAAGAAGAAAATTATGAAGGCCAAACGCACAAAGAGCCCAGGACATGGACAGAAGAAGAAATGGAGAATGTGAATGACTCCCAGGTCGATCAGAAATGCTTAAGGAAATTCGAATTAAGACTAAAAGGAGATATTTTGCTTGTAAAATGAGCATTTTAAAAATATTTCCAATTCTAGTAGTGATACCATAAAATGGGCACCCTCTCTCAGTATTTGGTAAGACTGTAATTGGATATAAGTGTTCTGGAGAGGAAATTGACCTTATATTGAAAGAACATTGAAAATGTCGATATTCTCTAATCTAGAAATTCCACTTCTAGAAATTCATCCTAAGTAAATAATATTATGTACAGAGGCAATACACAAATATATGCACCAATATGTTTATGGGAGCATTTTTTTAGGTAGCAAAAATACATCCATTAAAAATTATATTTCAAATAAATTTAGTAATAATAACAAATTTTATTTTGCTCTAGTGCCAAGCATTGTGCATATTTAAATATGTCTGTATGTATATGTGTATATGCATGTATATGTGCACACATATATGTGTATATATGTATATATTTCTATATATGTATATGTATATTTTCTCATTTAAGTTTCTGAACCAATCCTATATAGTAGGACTCATTATTACCCCAGTTAGCAGATGAGGAAACCGAGACTTGGAGAGCTTATTAGCTCATCCGGAGTCACGTACCGTTAAACGACAGGGCACTTACTCCAGACCTTTTGGTCGGGATCCAGTGAAAAAGGAAATGACATTAAATAGAAGCTCCTGTGGTTTGTGTTTGGGTAAAGATGTCCCAGTACTAGCTAAAGATGTTCAGTTTTACATAATATTTTGTGAAGTGCATGTACTGGCGTTTTGCTTATTTTTCCTTTTAGCTACAAATGAAAATAAAGACATTCTCTTTGTCAATATGAAAGTATCATATATTCCTTTAGGAGCTGCTTTCCCCCTCGTTTGTCATCTCCTTAAAAAACCAAAGTGTTTCCTAAGCAGACCGAGGAAGGAATATATTAAAATGCAAATCCTATTTGTGAGTAAGCAGAAGTGCGGGCAGGAGGTGTTCCCAGCAGGGCTCTCGGGCTCAGTTTACCAGTGCGGTGGCCGGGCAGAGCTGGGTGCTGCGCTCAGAGGGTGGACGCAGAAGGGGCGGCGAAGGGAGCCTGAACAGGACCCTGGGTGGCAGGACTTGGAGGGACACAGACTGGGATCCTCGGATCTCGGACTGGCTTCGCATGGCTCTGCTCACCTTCAGAACGAACATGAAAATGTTTTCCTTTTACCTCCCAGAGACATTTCAGGAAAGTAACGTGAAGATTTGTACTTTGTGAATGGACTCACGTTTATGTACACAAAGGGACTTAGTCGTTTAAAGAAGCCTAAGGTGAATACTCCCTTACAGGAGGAAGAATTATTTGCAATATGATGCATAATATGACTGATCTTTTGGCTGCAGTTAACTTAGATACTGGTACATTCTGTCTGATAAGAAATAAATATAAATAAATCATATATTATACTAGCCGAAGGGAAATCAGCTATAAAGGGAAATGCTATAAAGTCTATGCAAAAGTCTGGGTGCCCTTAGAGAAGATTCTTTCTAAATGTCATGTACATTAGTCTAGGTAGTCTCACCTTCTAAAGCAGGAAACCAGGAGTTTGCCAGCCAACCTTTAAATTTGGAAAAGATAAGTCTACAGTGTGATTTTCATAAGGTTTTAAAAAGCGGATAAATGTTCTCTTTTATTAAACACACTTCACAATTTAGTTATGGTTTGTGGACCAATCTTTTCTTGAATTATTTCACAATTTCATAACACTGAGAACTGGCTATAAAACCAACATTCTGGGGAAGATTAGGAGTGGCCAGTGAACACACGTGCGCACACACAGACACACACAGATAGATGCACACATGTGGACGTGATATTGGATGCTGACAGTTTGACCCCAATGGTCCCATGAAGATCGTGGATCAGCAGTAGACCTCCAGGTCAATGCTTCTCAAAGTGTGGTCTTCAGACTAGCAGCGTCAGCATCCCCTGGGAACTTTTTAGACAAATTCTTAGGTCCCATCCCAGCCTGGGTCAGAAACTCTGTGTGGACCATTGTACCTTTGCACAACACAGTTCTGTTTTAGCTCATTGCTATTGGAGAAGGAGCAGAGGGGCTGTCAGGGTAGAGTATATAGAACACCTGATGCGGTCCCTTTGGGCCATGAGCACACATCTGTTCCCTCGGAAAAAAAGGAATTGTGCAAACATAATGCATCGGTGCACTCCTAATCAGCCTCACCTGATCTCCGCTAATAGCTCAGGCAAACATCCGCTTTTCCATCAGTGCACGAATCAGCCATTATCATTCCTGCCTCTCATCTTGGAGACGAGCTCAGACCCTCAGTCTTTGCTTGGTGTCAGTGCCTCACTGCCCCAGCCTCCTTGTCAGGTCCTCCGTCCTGCTGATTTTCTCTCGTCACTCCAGGGAGAGAACAGGTAGCAGACACCGTCGCAGGCCTCCGCTATCTATGGTTGTGCTGCTTAGAGGAACTTCTGCTCCAGCTGGAATTCCTCCCCACACTTGGATTTCCTATTTAATTTCAAGATGCTTTCAAAAGATTCCTCCAAATCTTCCCTTTTCTGAACACCTTATAACTCTTCTTTTCTAAAGCTGTCATTTTGTTTATCACAGTTCATTTCATAAACATCCTTTTATACATGTTGCATCTCAATTGCCCCAATCTTATTGGAAGTGTTTTGAGAAGAATGATCACACCTGACAGTTCTTTTTATCTTTTCTGTGCCTGGCCAGTGCCTTGCAAACAATGGTCGCGGTGGTTACTGTGATGTCCCTGATGTGGATGTGGATTTTCCCTACGATGATTTTTCCAGGCTGTGATCAAATATCCTCACCCTTGGTCCCCTTTCTGCAGTTCCTTGGATCATGAAAGATGTGTTTGGTTTGGTTGGCCCTATGGTTGGTCTTCCTTTTGAATCCCGATTTAAAATTTGGGAAATCATTTACAAAAAGTAAAACTCACGGCTTCCTTTACAATGAAAGGAGACCTCTGCCCCAAGTCTTTATTCCCTTAGGAGGTGACTCGTGGGTATGCCCTCCCGGGGACATGGGCACGGCAGCTGCCGCGGTTCTCGGGGCTTCCTCGTGTACTGTGTGCAATGCGGGGGCTGAGTTCTTGCTAATCACCCACCTGCCCTGCTGACTCTTAGACTGGAGATGATTTTTTGTAAGCACTGCCTGGTTTCCAGTGTTGGCATCTTGCCAACTGTGGCTAAACAACCTGTGCAAGGTATTTAACTTTTGTTTCCTCGTCTCCCTTCTGTCAGTTGGGAGTATTAGTGGTACCTAACTCATAGGTTGTTATGGTGATTAAATGAATTAATAAAGTATCCAAAACAATCCTGGCACACACTGAGCCCTCGAGCAGTGTTTTTGCTGTTACTGTCATTATTATTGTTAGGAACGGTGGTAATGACAGCTGTAGTAATGGTATTTACTAATGTTTCTTTTCAAAGTAGAAAAATGAAAAAGAATTAAGAAAGTCATGTGTTCCAAGAAAAATGGGACCAATTTATGTTTAAAAGTAAAGAATTTTCTTGTATTCAGTGTGTAAATAGTATCTCAGTGTTGGGGAGACCATAACGTAAGATGCCAGGTTAATGTCACTGATTATTTGCTTGGGTCTTTGTTAAATTGAAGTTGGAAAAGTGGACTGATTCTTGATTTCCTTGAGCCAAATCCTAGTACTGGGTTTGTGTTGTGATTGGTTTTCTAAAATCTTTTTCATGTAATTTTTATATTGGAATAAAATTGTAGGTTTACAGAAAAGTTTCACAGATGGTAGAGAGAGTCCCTGTGTCCCCCTCACCCGTGTTAGTAACATCTTACTTTTCCATGGCACATGAGTCAAAACTAAAAAAACCGATATTGGTACATTACTAGTAACTAAACCCCGGACTTTATTTGGATTTCACCAGTTTTTCCAACAGTGTCCTCTTTCTTCCTGACCCCAATCCTGAGCACCACACTGTAGTTAGTTGTCCTGCCTTCCCAGTTTCCTCTGGCCTTGACAGTTTCTCTGTCTTTCCTTGTTCTTTCTGGCCTTGAATCATCTATCTATATCAGTATCGTCATGGGTTGGAGTGTATCCCTCCCCTCACATGTATATGTCAGAGCCCGAGCACCTCAGCTTGTAACTGTGTTTAAACATAGGGTCTTTAAAGAGGTAAAGTGAGGTCATATGGATGGCCCCAATCCAACAGGACCAGTGTCCTTATAAAAGGAGATGAGGACACAGACACGCACAGGGCGACAACCGTGTTAGTATAAGGGGAGAGGACACTGTTCGTGAGCCATGAAGAGAGGACCCAGGAGGAACGAGTGCTGCTGACACCTTGACCTTGGACTTTTAGTCTCCAGAACTGTGAGGAAATGAATTGCTGTTGTTAGAACTGAAAGCAGAACCACCATTTGATCCAGCAATCCCACCACCGGGCATCTACCCAAAAGTACAAAGACATTCTGTAAAAAAGACATCTGCGCCCGAATGTTTATGGCAGAACAATTCACAATCACAAAGATGTGGAAACAACCCAAGTGCCCGTCAATACATGAGTGGATTAATAAAATGTGGTCTATGTATACCATGGAGTACTATTCAGCCACAAAAAACAATGGTGATATAGCACCTCTTGTATTATCCTGGATAGAGCCGGCGCCCATTCTACTGAGTGAAGTATCACAAGAATGGAAAAACAAACACCACATGTACTCACCATCAAATTGGAACTAATCGATCAAAACGTATGTGCACATATGGAAGTCATATTCATCAGGTGTCAGGCAGGTGGGAGGGGGAGGAGGGGATGGGTAAATTCACACCTAACTGGTGCAGTGCCCACTGTTTGGGGGATGGGCACTCTTGTAGCTCTGACTCGGGCAGTGCAAAGGCAATTTATGTAACCAAAACATTTGTACCCCTGTAATACTCTGAAATAAAAAATTTAAAAAAATAAATTACTGTTGTTTAAGTCCCCTAGTCTGTGATATTTGTTATGGTAGCCCTAGAAAACTAATACAAGTATGGGCTCATATACATTTATTTTAAACTTTTCCTTGTAATCTAATTCTGTGCATTTTATGTTGTTGCTAAAATTATTCCAGTTTTGGCCACTGGAAACTCTTTCAGGTTGGTTCCTGTGTCACCTTGGCATGTCCCCACACTTCTCATTTTTGAATACTGCCTTCTGGTACTGCGAGATTTTCAGGGTGCATTTTGTATTAATAATTCCTTGCCTTGGCCCTAGAATCAGTCATTTCTCCAAAGAGTGCTGGTTCCTTTTATTTGAAAATGGCATTAAAAAGCCAAGACCCTTGGTACCGGTTTTGATCCTTGACCTGTGGCACCATTTGCAACACACTGGTTCTGCAGCAGAGCAGCACTCACTGGAAGGCTTGACCTGGCCTGGTAAACCGTGTTCGCCGAGTTGGAAGCCCCGTCACTCTCCGAGGCACTGAGTGTGAAAGGCTGTTGTGTGTGCACATGTGTATATGTGTGTGTGTGTGTGTGTGCGCACCCATGTGCGCCGGGAAAGAGAAAAGGACAAAGACCGTCACATCTCAGCACAGTTACAGTCATTCTCTGTTCTGTCCACATTTACGATACTAATAAAGAAAGGAAGATGTATCACTTGAGTGGAAGAAACTCAAAAATCTTGGAATTTAATGAGCTATACCTGTTTCTGCAGATCCACCCTTGAAGAGGGCAAGAGAGCCTCTTTAAGCAGAAAGTACAATGAGAAGCTGTCCAAAATGTTATGCAGGAACACAGATCACATGATTTTGGATTTGCCTAACACCACGTCTTAGCGATGACAGTTCGAGAGCAGATGTGCTAAAGCTGTGGCTTGGCGGGGTTAGTTTAGATGTATGCATTTCCCGACAGGGAAGATTAGCAGGTTCTGGAGAACGCAGTAATGAGGTTTACAGAATTTTTTTTCTAATTCTGCTAATAAACAGATGCAAACTGGATTAAACATCTACTTGGATTAACATATTTCATATTCAGTATTTTATTAGATATAAATGTGGTTTTTTTTTCCTACCCATGAGGCAGACAAAATATTGGGACTTTTTTGGTTCTGTGCACACATTTGATGATACATATGTTTGGGTAACCAATACTGTGATATGCTATATCCCTTTTTCCTATATTTTCCTAACACGCTGATCAGTGCAGACAGGTGGAAGAGGCAGTGCTAGTTATAACCAAATAACCAAACATCATTTTTCAGTTAAAGATCTTTAATCAACGGATGTTAACAGCAAATGGATTCTGTATTACTATTGCAGTAGAGTTTTAATTTTACTGCTAATAAGCATTAAAGTCCCATGGTGTGCAATATTTTGGTTTTTTTTCCTTTTGAAAAATTAAGTTTGGTGTTTTCCCTTACAGCCTGATTCATTTGCTAGATTAAAAACATTTAAAATTATCATTTAACACATGGAAAAATATATTAATGTTGCAATTCTTTCTTTTTATAAAGAAGTAAGTCCACATTTGGGTTTCTGAAAAATACATGAATTTCTGTAGTTGACTCTTAGGAATTAAGACACATGTATCTACAAAGCTTGCCTGAAGTAGTTTTGAGCCCAGAATGTCCCCTGCCCCAACCCTATGAAAAATCTCCATCAAATCAGACATTTCTAGGACTGTATGCTCCCTTGGAAGGTAACAGTGGACATCCTACTCTGCTCTTGGTCAAAACCCAAATGATATTTATGAAGAGAAGACACCTCGATGATTCGCAGAAGTGTCACAGTGGTGCACATGGAATAGCATCCTTAAATGTCTTTTCCAGTTCTTAATAACTCTCGTTGCATTCATTCTCCTCTTCGACTATTAGAAATTATAGTGGATTTTCATCTCTCCAGGATATTTATAAAATCTTTCCTTCATATCAGTTGCTAACCTAGATCTGCATGATAACTAACCTTCCAGAAACTCTACCACACAAGCCAAAGTCAGCTGTATGCATGAAGACATTTATGAACTCTTGTTTTCTTCCAGTCTGAATAATACTTTTTGGTACATTTTTTACTTTTGTTTATAGGTCATTCTGAGGTTTGAAGTGCCTGATTTCATTGCTCATGTGGGATAGATCTGCATTGAAATATTTGCAGCTCTGTGATTCGGGAGTCGGTTATACTAAGTGCAAGAGCATCCTGAAGCAGGCTGTGGCTAGAGACTTCATCTGGTCCGTCCTCTTCACTGCAGGAAAATGGGTGTATTCATTGGCTTGGACTGTGTCTTAGTCCATTCGGGCTGCTGTGACAAAATACCCTAAGCAAGGTGACTTATAAACGACAGAACTTTATTTCTCACCATTCTAGAGGCTGGAAGTCTGAGGTCAAGGCGTGTCCGGTGTCTGCTGAGGGCTTGCTTTCTCGCTACGTCCGCACGTGGTGGAAGGGGCGAGCTGCTCTCTGGGGTCTTCTATAGGGCATGAAGCCCATTGATGAGGGCTTCTCCCTCATGACCTCATCAGGCCCAAAGCCCCACCTCCTAACACCATCATCTGAGGGGTTAGGATTTCAACACATGCATTTTGGGGACACAAACATTCAGACTATAACAGCTTACCAGAGACTGGGTGGTTTGAACAGTAGAAAGTTATTTTCCCGCAGTTCAGAGGCTGGACGTCCAAGTCGGGCCAGCAGGGCCGGTCTCTGGCGAGGGCTCTCTCCTGGGCTGCAGCTGGCCGCTCCTCACTGTGTCCCTGCTCGGCCTGTCTCTGTGCCCGTGCACTCCTGGTGTCTCTTCCTCTTCTTTTAAAGACATCAGAACCTATATTTTATAAGATTCCCAGCTGAGCCTCATGCACAGGAAAGTTCGAAAAACATTGCTCCAGAGCCTTCCTTGACATAAATTAAAAGCAGCTGCCCACCTCAGTCGTCTGATCACTGGCATCACTAAACTCTTTTTCAGTCTCTTCTACTTAAAGGAGATGTAGTCACCTTGTTCCTCAAGGGACTTATTTCCCTGAAACATCGTATCTGATGTCTCTGCACCCACCAACTTTGCATGCAGTTGTTCGGAGATCACAGGCTGTTTCCGTGGAGCCCGTTAGATGCATATTGCAGGAATCGTTTTGATAGTAAGGTAATCTGTGCTGAATCGTAAAGCAGAAACGTAAAGAGAGTAAGATTGGCTATAGCAAATGGCTTGTGGTAATTTTTTGGTGGCTCTGTCTTTTATTCATACACAACTTTGATTTTTCTAGAGCAAAAATGTAGAATATTATTTGAATCCATTTTCTTAAAGCCATATTTTAAGTATTTTTGGTTTTGGACATTTATTTTGTATTAAATACACAAAAGGTCTTCTAACCAGGGGCTTCCAATAGCAAGTGCTCCCACGTTTGCGTATCATTGGACTTTCAGAAGCGTGAATAAGGCACGTGAGTCAAATTCTTTCTTTGCAACTGCTTGAAAAATTCGATAACCAATTATTTAAAACAATTGAGAATGAAATGAGAATCAAAATTCCCAGTGAGTGTAAGGCAAGTTTTTCTTTTCCTTTTCACCAATAATGTATGCTAATGGGTCAAATAAAAATAACCTGATTTTTCATGAAAAGTAATGCAAGATTATTTTAACCATCACGAAATTCTTTGCAGAACATGTTCTTGTGGTGTTCCTGCAGTATAGAACTTTAGGAAGAGATATCATTGGGAATAAATGAAGCATGGCGTTTGTAGATCGTCTAAGTTTTTGAAGCCGTTACGTCCATCATTTTTATGGAGAGAAACGTGCTCTGATTCCTCCACTAGGCCTGTCCCTCCCCACTGTGTTACAGCGTCCCGCAGCCTGCCCTTTGATTTGCCATCATTAAATATTGGCTTCCGATTTTTTAAGTGGAGAACGCAGACTGATCTGAATTTAGTGCGTGAATGTTATTACTCAGATTGACAAAATTAAAATGCTGTAGAAAAAGACAAGGAAGAGCCTTGTTATCAGAAAGAAACATTTTTCAGCTTTTGAATTTCTTCTTCCATATCAGTTATGAGGTTTAATTTAATTACAATTGAAAAGGAAACTCTTTCTTTCTAGATACGTAGTTTGAATAAACGTTCCCAAAGCCTTCCTTTTAACGTAAATGGATCAGTTTCATAAACTTTTGAGTGGTTCTCAATTTCTTATAGGATACAATGGAAATTCCCGACCGTGATATCCGAAGCGGCTTAGGCTGAAGCCCGTCTTCCTTAGCACTCCCTTGTGTCATCTCTGTCCCTCCCTCCTTTGCACAAGCCCCATCCACATGCCCTGCATGTGACTGTGCACCAAGCCTTGCCCGTCATTCCTCAGAGCCCACGTTAGGTACCTACGGCTGCAGACGGATCTGATGCCAGACCAACTCTGACTTGACGTCTCTCACGAGGTTACAGGCAGGTGTCTCTGGGGCTGGATGGGGCCGGAGGAGCCTGTTCCCAGGTGGCTCCCTTCTGTGGCTGTCACAGTAGCGCTGGCTGTTGCCCAGGCCCTCAGGCCCTTTCCACCTGAGCCCCCCGGCACGGCTGCTTCAGGGTTCTCTTGGCATGGTGGCTGGCTTCTTTCGTAGAGTCCGGTCCCTAAGTTCAAGGCAGAAGCTGTGATGGCTTTTAGAATCCAGCCTCAGAAGTCACACACTGTCACCTCCACCATATTCTATAGGCCAGGCACAGCCAGCCCTGCTTTAGTGTGGCAGGGAGTGAATTGCAAGGGCCGTCTTGGAGGCTGGCTACCACAGGGCCTTTGCTCACACCCGCAGAGCTCACCCAGTCCCATTTCTTCACGCTTCCTTCAACACTCAGATCGCTCTTCCTCCCTGAAGCTTTCTGATCCGGCCAAGAGCAAAGCCAGTGGCTGCTCACCTGAACCTGTTAGCGCACAGTGTCTAGACCAGCCAGGCAGCTGTCTTCGCGTGCAGTTGAGTTATACACTAGGTAAATCACTCAAGGTTCTAGCTCTTAGAAGATTACCCTCTGCATCGTAGGTACTAATAAAGATTGCCTGATGATTAGTACTCAGAATTAACAAGGCAAAATCTGCCACACATAATGTATTCAATCCCTACAACACTGTGTGGCTTTGGCTAGAGTTAGTTTGCATTCCTCAGCCATGCTTACATTTGCTGTGAGTGGTGGGTGCATTGCAGCTTTGCCGCGTTTTGCGGAGAACTGGTCTGATGTCACGCGTTCTCTGGGTTGTGAGGTCTGAGGCACGAGTGGGTGTGAGAGACAAACGTGACGTTAAGCTACTATTTATAAGGGGCCTGTGGGTCCCTGAGTGATCGTGTGCTCCCTTCTGAGTAAGCACAGGAAGACTGAACTAAAGTCAGCACGATGGAGTGTTGGATTTTGACCTAGTAAAGGAGCTCCTTTCGAACGAATCTGTCGGCGGTGGGATTGGGCAGCCCTGTGTCATCGGAATGGCCCGATTCCTGGCCAGGCCAGAGAGGCACGTTCAGTATTGGAGGTGCCGTGCCGTTTCCCCATCGGGGATGTTTGTCTCTTGGACTGAGTTTGGCATCTCCTTTGCGGCATCCAGGGCCACCTGAAGCAAGCGTTCCCCTCCTGACCTGCTGTCAGGTCTCATCACTGGGCATTTTGTCACCTCACCCGTCTGGGGAGAAGAAGGGTGAGTACAGTGCAGTAAGATAGTTAGAGAGACAGAGAGAGCATGACCATACTCACATAATTATTCTATTTAATTATTACTTATTGTTGTTAATCTTTTTCTGTGCCTAATTTATAACTTGAAGTTTATCCTAGGCATGTATATGTAGGCATGTATGTGTAGGCATGTATGTGCGAACGTGTATATTTAGGCATGTATGTGTAGGCATGTATGTGTAGGAAAAAATATAGTATATGCTTCGGTACTGTTTGTAGTTTCAGGAACCCACTGAGGGTCTTGCCACATGTCCCCTGAGAGTAAGGGGGCTACTGCACTAGCTGCTAAATGCTGGCCTGGCACTAAGGTCTTTACCAATCTGAATAAATAGGAGTTAAACTGAATTATGCACACGCCATTTTCCTCTTTCCTGTGCAAACATGGACCTCATTGGACAACTCAGGAAACGCTTCCAGATCCAGCTTCTCAGAAGTGTGCAGCTAGCTGGCTCCTGCAGTATGCAAGCAATTAATATGCAAAATCTCTTGAGCAATTTATCTCTCAAGTGGGCTAAGTAGGTTCCTTGAAATCATGTTTCCAGTTTCACCTTCCTTACCAAGGCCTTTTCAGTTCTAGATAAAAGTCAATTACAACCCAAGTCAAGCTATGATGCAATCCAATCATTGGAGTCTGATTTCGATGATCATTTCCTATATATGTCTCTGGAAGACCCTGCCTGTTGTCCAAGACATGAACGAAGCAATCCACGGTGTCTGAGCCACCTGACTTCAGGATGATCTCAGGGAACATCCCTCCACCAATTACTTTCAAAACTGACTCGTGACACTGAAATCCCTTAATTAGAATGTTTTCTGGCTTTGTGGTTGTAATGCTTTTCCAGCTTTTGTCTGCACGCAACTCATACAGGGATCTTGTTAAAATGCAGATTTTATTGCAGTAGATTCAGGGTGGAGGCCCTCGTGCTGCTAGTCCAGGTACCGTGAATGGAGGCGCAAGAACGCATAAACCCCTAAGGCAATAATGCCCGAAACTTTCTCGCTGGAAGTCCTACCTGCAGCACAGGCCACGCCCACAAGCTGACCCCCAGGAAGTGCTCCAGGCCCTGAGGTGGGACATGTCTCTACCTGAACCCAAGATTTCTCTCTTTGGTTTGTCCCTCCCCACCTCCCACCCACACCCAGAAACACAGCAGAAAAGGCGGGCTCTGCCCTCTGTATTCCCTGCCTTGGGCAGTGGCCCTGACCTCTTCACACGTGAGTCAGTCACTCTGTCCTGCAGGGGTGGTCGTGTGGGTGATGGCTGCACGGCGTGTTCCATCTGTGTTCCTCCTCCCATCGTCATGGCGCCTGTGCCACCCTCGTCGCCTCTTGCCTAAGCTCTCCACCAGTGCGAAAGCCGTCTGCCTTTCCCTTTTCATTCACTCTTCACCCTCTGCCTAGGGGACGTTCCAATGCATCGATGGCCGGTTTCACTGCCCTCCTTCAAAATCGTCTGTTGCTCCCAGTGGGCAAAACCCTTGCGTGTGAGGTCAGTTTGATTAGCAGTCACCACCCCGATCTCAGCCTCTCATTTACCCACACCAGGAAATGTGTCCTTTAGTGAACAGGGCACGCGTTTGCATGCTTGTCCCCAAACTTTCCTTCAGCCAGAAGCCATGGCAGAACTGAAGCAATCCACTCACTGTGTGAATTCCTCTTTCTGTGTGAACCTTCCCCAGCTCTGCCAGCCCCGTTCCAAATCCAGAAACCTGCCCCACCTTGCGTACCACTGGATCTGGCTTTTGCAGCTTTTTATTCTGTTGGTGTTGTTCGCTTAAGTGCTTTTTACAGGATCGTAAATTCTGAATGGCAAAGAGTATGTTTTATTAAACTTTGTATTCCTAAATCAGCAAGCACAGGACCTTGTTTACAGTAGGTGTTTAATAAATGTTTAACCCACTCGTCAATGGAATGAGTGGGTTTCTTGGATTCTTTTCTTAACAGTAAATTTTGTGGAAGGAAAGCGGGAAAGATTAAAGGACACCATATACCGAAATAATGAAAGAGAGAGGAGGGGAGGCTGCACTCGCTAACGTCAATGTCCTGGAATGCGGCTGTCCCCGGGAATCCCGGAGGGTGCGTAAGACACGGTGGCCCCATGAGAGAACCGTTCCTCTCCCAGTCCCTGCTTCTGCTTTGCCACTGGGTTATGTCTCTTCTGTGCTCTCTGGGAAATGTTATCTTAAGTGTTATTTTCCTGTAAATTCGTAATAACCTTTATACCTGAAAGACAATTCCCATAGGAATGTGAGATTGAGAGTGAAGACGAGTGTGTCTACCGTCAGCTCCTCTACCAAGCACCTTCTAGAGGAGCGAGGGCACTGGGATGTGCAGATACCACCAGGCAGGAAGGCTGTGAATGTAACGGAAGTAACTTCATAGTTACAGGCAACGGCTAACATTCATCAAGCGGTGGTGTAGTTGTAGCTGGACTGCTGGAAATGGAGTGTATGAATTAGAGTCCAAGAATTAATAATAATCTTCAGAAAAGCTTATGGCTTCACCCACAGGCTTTTGTCATTTTAGTATTAAAGGAAAAACAATGGCAAGGCTGTGCCTTGTCACTGTTTCCTTGAAAGGCTGTTGATATATATTAATAAGCTCGAGGGTTAACTTTGTGAAATTTCAGCTCATGTTTGAGTGGGAATGATCATGCGCTGGTATTAATGAAGAGCTGTGGCTTACCTTTTTAGATGCAGTGGACGTGCTCGATTTACAGGTAGTTGTCCTTCCAGGAGTTCAGTTTATACTTAACTTGTTTTTTTAAATGTAAGTCACAGCTGAGCTCTAGATGTGTTTGCATTTTTCACCTCCCTTGGCTGCTTGAGAGCAGGATGTCCTTGAGCAAGAAGCCCTGTGCGAAGAACATTCTCCTTGCTCTAGGAGTTGCGTTTAGGTCCTCAGGTGGGTCAGTGTGGGGGCCGCTGCTGGCACTTCGCCAGTCACCTCCCACGCCCTTGCTTCTGCTCTGGGCTTGTCTTCCTTTTTCTTTCCCTCTCTTGGAGGTGGTTAGAGCCAGAGGTGAAGGAAACCACAGTCTGTAAAATTGGAGAATGTTGTCTTGGTAGAGAGAGAAGAGCCTTAGAATTCTGAGGCATAGTTTGCGTAAAAGTTCACGGGCTCCGGATCATAGAGTAGTTCTATTTTTCATTTTGTGAGGAGCTTCCATACCTTTTCCCACAGAAGTGGCACCATTTTGAATTCCCACCAACAGTGTACGTCTGGGTTTTTACGCAAAAGAATTGAAGCCAGTGTCTCGGAGATATTAGCACCCGCATGTTCATTTGCAGCTCCACTCACAATAGCCGAGCTGCAGAAACAACCTAGATGTCCACTGAGGGACGACTGGATAAAGAAAACATGGTAAATCCATACAATGGAATATTATTCACCCTTAAAAAAGAAGGAAATCCTGCCGTTTGCGACACACAGATACACATGGGGACATGTGCTGAGTGAAATAAGCAAGTCGTAAAGAGACGGATACTGCGTGAGTCCCCGCATGTGAGGTACCTGGAGCAGTCAAACTCATGGAAGGGGACCATAGAGTGGCGGCCAGGCCCTGGGCAGGGGGCACACGTACAGTTACCGATCAGATTTTGGCTACGGGAAGGGGTAGCCAATGGGGAAGATGTTGGTCAAAAAGTCAGAGCTTTGATTTGGCAGACGTAAGTTCTTGGGAGCTATTGTATAGCGTGGTGACTATGGTTAATAATGGCATGTATTTCAAAGTTGCTAAAAGAGTAGATTTTAATTGTTCACACCACAAAAAAGTGATAACATATGAGACAATAGATATGTTAATTAGCTTGATTTAATCATCCTACAGTGTATATTAAATATATCAAAACATCACATTGTGTCTCATAAACATAAGCAATTATTATTTGCCAATTTAAAAAAAATTCAGTTATGCAGAATAAGCTCTACAGGTCTGCTATCCAACACTGTGCCTGTAGCTAGCTCTATTATTAACAGTATTGTACACTTGCAGCTCTCTTAAGAGGGTGGATCTCATGTGAAGTGTTCTTAACCACAATAAAACTTTAAAAAAATGAAAAGAGTGAACAAAGAGAATAAGGCAAACGTTAAAAAAGAGGTTCCTGTGCTCAGGACTAGGCAAGAAGGATTTGCAGTCTGAGCCTGCCAGTTACTGGTGTGTCACTTCGGGCATCTCACGCGACCACGCTGATCCTCGGTCCCGCGTCCGTACGTGGAAATAACAATGTGTGCTTTGCAGAATCGTTGTAAGAATGGCAGCTCTACCCCAGGCACAGCACATGGCAGCAGCTCAGAGACTGACAGCTACTGCGACGTGGCCGATGCTCTAGCTCTGGCCCTTGTGAGCCACACAGTGTCGGAAAAATAATTTCATACCTTCCAACGCCAGTTCCTGTACTGCACAAAGAGGAAATTGGCCTGGATTGTTTATTCGTGCATAGACTGAGACTGTCACATTTGGGCTGTAAAGTAATACGTACATCCAGGTGACACCAAACGCTTCTGGTGAATCCAGTCGGTTCATCCATCAAGTCGCTGGTGTAGAAATGAAGCCAGCTATTTAATGTAAATACTGCGTGTGTCCTGTCATCACGGTGGCCCCAGTGCCCAGCATGTAGTGGGCACTCAGGAACATTTCTTTATTGATTGCAATAACTTGTTTTAGCAACAGCCACAGAAAGCAGATGGCACATTCAAAATGCTAGAAAAGATACAATGAAGTGACAGTTTACAGAGGAATGGGCAGGGTTAGAAGAAAGCAAGAAAAGATGACGAAATGTTCCAGGGCTGAACACGGGAAGTTGCTACCACCCTCGGCCTAAAGGAGCAGTTGCCGGAACCCAGCAGGTTCCCACAGCTGGAGAGGAAGGCCCTGGATGGATCTGTGGGAATAACTACCCTGAACTCCCCCTGACCTTCTGGTCTCCTTGTCAGTCTCCTATTCATTGGCCAAACCTGCCTGAAAGCCAGAGCACCAGGACATTGGGGGTGGCTGGCCCAGAGGTCACCCTTCTCAGGCAAAGGGCAGGTGGGTGAAGGTGTGGCAAGGATCTGAAGGCAAGTGGGGAATAGATAGTACACCAGAGTAGTTGCCCATGTGAGTACACCTGTGGGGTGGGGCACTAGAATGTTTTATTTTGGGACCCTTTTATACAGGCACAAGAAATAACTGCATATTTTCATCTGAGGTGTGTCTTTTCTACCAATAAGGTTAATGGGGTTAGATAATAAAGGCAACAATCATCTTCAAAACACACACTTTTATTAGTCAATACCAGGTCCGATCAGCACATTGTAGATGGATGGATGGATTGGATGGATTGAATGGATGGGTGGATGTGTAAGAGGATGGGTGGAGGGAGGGATGAGAGATAGATGGGTGGATGAATGGATGGATGGGTGAATGTGTAGGTGGATGGATGGAGGGATGGGTGGATGGATGGGTGGATGGATGGGTGGCTGGATAGATTGAATGGATGTGTGAGTGGATGGATGGATGGATGGATGGATAGGTGGATGGATGGATAAACGGGTGGGTGGATAGGTGAATGGATGGATGCATGGATAGATGAGTGGATGGTTGGGTGAATAGATAGATGGATGGATGGATGTATAGATGGGTGGATGGGTAGGGGGATGGGTGGATGGATGGATGGATGGACGGGTGGGTGGCATGTGTTTGGCTAAGTTAGGACTGGTAACTTTAGGAGCACAGCAGTGGTAAAACGAGAGCAAGGCAACAATGTTTAGCCAGGGAAGACCAGTCCAGAGCAGGGTTTTCTGGCAGTCTTGCAATAAAGAAGCAGCTTCGTCACAACTTTATCCAGGACTTTCAATGTGCTTTGGTTTTAAGGAGCAGGAAGTATCTAGCTTCTCTTTCAGTCCACCGATTCACGATGAGGCAGTGCCTACTGGTGGTTCTCAGCTTGTTGAGACACCACGTCCTAGGGTTGTACGCTGTCATTAGCGTGATTACAGAGAATCTATGCCTTTTTTACTAGCCTGCGTCAAAGATAAACAAAGTTGGACACTAGTGAAAGTGGCAAGGATAGATTTTAATGAGTACTAACTACTGCACTGGGGAAAAGACGCCAGTGTGAACGAAACTCACGTCAATTGGTACCAAGGTGACTGGGTGTTTTAAAGGGAAAATGTGAACGTAAAGGGAGGCAGGTGGGCTCGGTGAAGTCAGAAAAGTGAGAAACCCACAGGCTGTTCAGCATGCTCGGACGGGGACAGCTGTGCCTGCTGACTGACAGCTAGAGTTAGGATTTCGTCCTCCCACGGAGACCAGGAGACAGAGGCCCCGTCTATCCTCAGGTGCTGGCTGGAACAAACAGGAAGTTCTTTTGACAGCTTGAGTTTCCTCCAGAGGCACTTTTGGTTGGCGGGATCTAGAGTCATCCTAGAGATGTGGCCTTGAGCTGTTAGAAACTATATTGGTGATTGTTCAAGTCTTTACAGACCAAGGTTGAGGCCTACTCAAGAAAGGGTTCAGAGGAGCCCCGCTCGAGTTTGGTCAAGGAAGGACCCGTGGTCACCTGTTATCCTCGTTAATGAAGCAGTGAGGCGTCTTTGCATGCCTAAGCAGAGAATACAGAGAAAATGGATGAACGATGTTGTCAAAGAATAGTTTTGTTGGCAAAATGCATCTCAGGGATGATTAATGAGTTGGAAAATTATAAGATGCCTCTCTTAACCACTTTTATAAATGAGTTGAGTTTTGCAGCATAGCTGAGGATTTTGATTTCATTGTTTAAAGCCAAGTTTGAAAAGAACTGTGGAGTGCAAGTTTATTTTCTCTTCATCCAAGAAGCAAATTAGGTTATTCAAAGGTGCTGATGCACACAGATGACTTCAGTGACGGGAAAAAATAAGAGTTAAGGACGGAAACTAACAGAGACCACTGTAGGGAATGATTTCTGCCCCACTGCCATGGACTCTTCATAGAGTTGGTTTTATGGCCTTTTGTTTTTAACGCTCTGCTCATGGAAAAAACAATTGCCAGTTTTCCCACCAACATGGACACATCGATAAAAGGTTTTAGACCCTTCCCAAACAGATTGTAAAAATAATAATATTCTCTACCATTCTCCTCTGGTTTTGCACATTATCCGAGAGGTGACCTGCAGGCGTAGCACACGCCTGGAAACCTCTCAGTGTTCACATCACAGTGTTATCCCAACCCACACACACAGATCTCTTTCATAGGTTGTGGTATTGTCTATAAAAAGAGAAAATTATCCAAAGAAAACCTGATAGGTGATGTATTAGGTTCCTATTGCTGCTGTCACAAATTACCACAAACTTACTGACTTAAAAAACAAAATTATTATGTTAAGAAATTCAGAAATCTGGGATGGGCCTCACTTGGCTGAAACCAAGGTGTCTGCAGGGCTGTGTTCCTTCTGGGGGCTCTTGGGGAGCATCTAGTTTCTTCTTTTCTTGCCTTTTCTAGAAGCTTCCCACATTCCTTGGCTCATGGCTCTTCCTCTATCTCCAGAACCAAGATGTCTGGCTGTGTCTCTCTGATGTCATGTCACTCTGACACCAGTTCCTCTCCCTCCATCTTCCGTATTTAAGGTCCCTCGTGACGTCGGGCCCATGCGGATAATTCAGGAAAATCTCTTATTTTGAAGTCAGCTGATTAGGAATATTCATTCCCTCTGTTGCCCTCTTCCCTCTGGCCCTGGGCTGTAGCAGCCACAGGTTGTGGGACTAGGGTGTAGCCGCCTTCAGGTGGCCAGCACACCGTCTACCACAGGTGGAAACGTCTATTACAATGAAGTGATTTCGTCCCTGGAATTGCTCTGTGATCATGACACATGACAGAAAGATGCTTGCAGGTAAGCGGAGAACTGGATTGAGAATTAGGACAGATTCTAGATGTAGCACTTGCCACTCGACAGCTGTGAGACCTTATGTGATCTCCTGACACTTAACAAACACTTCCCTCAGTCTTCTCACGTGAAAACTGAACGTTTTGTGTTAGGTAATCTCTGGAACCTCTTCCAGAGCCCTCTGAGTGTGAGGAACCCTTTGGTCTGAGACGAAGGTCCCGAAGAGCGTTTGCTTTGGCATGGTTCTCACATTCTTGTTGATTTATTTTTACTATGGATGCTCATAAAGTCTATGCATAAAGTTAATTATTTCCTCATTGTGCAATTAAATGCAGGTGAATACCAATGTAAAGTGTCAGATGGATAACTTACTCCTTCCGAAAGAAGACGAACAGACTAATTCAGTAGCAACTTTTCTGTCCTGTCTGAAAACCAGTCAATGAGCCGTCTTAGAATTGACTCATGGTCTTACTTAAAGGATTGGGTATGGATTTTAACAGATTACAGTAATATACCTTAGGTATCTTTCAGAAATTGATTATGAACTGTTTTTATTTTTCATTTGAAACACCAAACAAAACTGTGCAGAAATTAGACACTCCTAAAGTGGATTTGAACCAGTAAAAATGGCCATAAATACCGAAACCTAAGTATCTTAGGCTTAGTGTCTTTTATTTATAGGCAGTTGGTGCCGCCCTGAACATTTTCCCCTGGAGCTCAGCCACCCACTCTGAACACCACCATGGTTCGGGCTTGGTGGACCCTCTCTCATGTGTTGTGCAAACACTGGCTGTGTCCCTAGTGGGCTTACTAGCTAGTTGACACATCCAGGAGTGTGGTGGCCACAGGGGACTAGAATCTCTTCCCCCCTCTTTTGTTTATGTGTTAGTTTGGAAAAAAAAAATGTGTAAAGTTTTAAGCACTAGTTGGCAATAAGTTTTGAGTGTTACAGGACTAAAACAACAGATGAAATTTTATTACAAAAGAACTTAGAGGCTATTTTAGAATTGGATTCAGTTTCTTGGTACTATAGCGCATATCAATTTCTGGATTTATTATGCTAGATTTGATTTTTTAAGTCCTCTTGCCAAGACAGCCACTAGAGTTGTTTTATTATTTCAGCTCTTTATCCAGTTGCCAACTGAGCACTATTCAAGCCAAAAACTTGACAAAACACTTTGGCACAATGAAATATATTTAAGAATTTAATATTTTGTCTTTTTATTATAGTATTGAGTAGGGAATGGGAGATTGGCCAGTTATAGGCCACTGGGGTCTGCATTCAACAGAAAATTTTTACAACACAAATTTATTTAGTTGAGGATCTACTCAATACAAATAATTGTGTGGGAATGTGGTGAGCTATGGTGACGAATGTGACCTGACCTGACTTCGGAGGAGTGTGCAGTTCTAGGGTGGAGACAGATATGTGTGGAAAATCCTGTATTCATTCTATTCCATGTTGGCCATGGTGCTTTTGATGGGGTGCATCTCATGGGAAGGTTATGTGGGCACACACGGCTGGAAGGTTCTGTCCCTGTATGCGTGAGACATAGCCTCACCTGTGTTGGTCTGGACAGGGGCACACAGATGAAGACAGTTTCAGGGTTAAGGACTTGCTGCTCCGGCTGTTTGGTCATTGTCGAGAGGATGTGTTGGAATGGCATATAAAACCACCGAGAGATGATGACTTTGGAAAAATATCAGACAAGAGGTTTATTTGTATTCTGCAGCAAAAATGGAGCCATAAATATTCAAGAAAGTTTATATGAATAGGTTATTGAGCACAGAATTCCAAGGGAATTATTTATTTCCTACACTAGGAGATGAATGTGTTTATTTAGAGAGAGCAATTTTTGAGATTTTTCTGACCAAAAAAACAATAAAATAACACCAAAGCAGGAGGCTCACTTAAGCCAGGAGTTAGAGACCAGCCTGAACAAGAGGAAGACCCCATCTCTACTAAATATAGAAAAATTAGCCAGGCGTGGTGGTGCGCACCTGTAGTCCCAGCAACTTGGGAGGCTGAGGCAGGAGGATTGCTTGAGCCCAGGAGTGTGAGGTTGCTGTGAACTAGGCTGATGCCATGGCACTCTGGCCTGGGCGACAGAGTGAGACTTGCTCTCAAAAAAACAAAACAAAACAACAACAAAAAACCCACTCCCTCTAGGAATACTCTTTATTTGTGATTCAATGCTAATAGGTTTATTTTACTTAGAAATAATTGTGGTAAGGGGCTCTATGCACATAAAGATACCAACCAAGATCATTAATATCTTAATGTTGTAGGTGATTTTATTTTTAATCACAGTTTCATTTGGTGTCTTTTGTACTCTACTGGTCTCTTTTAAACATATTGTGTTGACACAGACACAGATATTTTTGTCTTTATTATTAATGTCCTAAAATTAGAAATAAGTGCATTCTGGATTGTTTCATGTTTATGAAATAGTTTAGAAAAAGCTTGTGATTAAGTGAAATTTATATGCTCTTAACAATAGTATATGGGGGATAAATTTAAGCTTTATCTCTTGGGGCTTTATCTCTTGGGTTTATATATGGTTGACATATTAACGTATGTATTTTCTTCATGCTGTAGGGTTTTTTTGCTTAGAAATAAAGTCACTTTCAGCAGTTAAATAATATTTTAGTCACAAGTACAATGATTTGAAAATAACCTTCAATCTTCAGAGAAGGCCAACGTTGACTGGAACATGGCCTCGTAACCTAATACTGCACATTAATCTTAGCAAAAGCTATTATGAACATTTACATATTTTTATTTGGTATTTAGACATTGTTTTTCATCAATAGAGTAGATGTAAAGCCTATTTTCCTTCTTTAGCTCACATTAATATCAATGCTAGTTTATTTTTGTTTCTTTGGATGATTTTATGTACATGTCTTTACGTCTTCAACTGTAAACCATTCAAGGAAGGAGACCACACTTGTATTGCCTTTGTAGCCTTTGCGGGACCTTAAATAGCCTTTAGGCACTCTAGACATTCATTCAGTGCTTGAATAAATGGAGTAAACAGGGGTAGCTTACTTTTTAAGGTTGAGTCCTAAAAAGTTGATCTGCATTGTCTTGCCCCAAATCAAACCAGTGGGGTAATTTATGAAGCGAGCCTAAATTAGGTGTGAATAACATGGAAGTTCTGAATCAGTTGCTATATCTCTTATATAAATTATCAGCATTTTGAACTTCATATTAATATAGCAGCCAAGTAATTTCATTAAAAAAGACCCAGGTAAGAACCTGGCATAACTTCTGTTGAGAGATTTTTGTTGAAAATCGGGAAGTATGAATTCTTCATAGAATTTCATAAAATATTTCAATATTCTTATAAAGAACTTTGAAAACTCAGAAATCAATTGGAACCATTGGCTTATAGAGTTAGAAAAATCGGTCTAAATTTCTATTTATTCCGATGTCCCTTTTCTTAGCAGAGTACACCTAAAATGGGTATTTTACTAACACAGAGTGAGTGAGTGACGTCTTCAGAGGAACATGGCATTGTAAAGCTAGAAAAAGTTATGAAGAGTATCCAGGCCCCCCCCCGCCCAAAAATCCAGGCACTTCCTCAGGTGATGTAATCCAAGAGGTCCTGATTTATGAATGGAGCCTGAAGACTGGCCTCAGGGCTCATTCACCACTTGACGGCTGTGTGACCTCTCTGAGCTTCAACTTCTTAGTCTGTAGAATAAGGATAATTCATCTTTTCCTTGTTTTGAGCAAATGAAATGAGTCTGGGAAATGCATTTGGTGGTCAGTGGACTCCAAGTGTGAGTACTTGCACCGTTATAAGGGGACAGAGACTTGTGGGCCGCAGGAGTTTGCTGGCGCTTCTCTGGCCATCTGGCTGCGTGGCCGGGCGGGCCCCGGCCCTGCCTGCACGAGGCCCACCTTTCCCGTCCATCTTTCAGGGGAAGAAAGCGCTGTGTGCGTGGAAGGTCTGGTGCCTCCCTGTCTTGAATGCTAGGAGTGTTTCGACATTGGAATCTGCTACTACGGAGCGTCATTTTTAACAGAATGCCACGTAAAATGACTCCCTTTTGTAATAGTCAAGAGACTTAAGGAAGTAGGGAAGCAAACCAGGTGAGTTCATAACTGTGTCGTAGCACAGATGCGTGTATTTGGACATTGTCAGGGAGATGTGAACGGTCATAGTTGAATATGTAGAAATGAGTACCGCAGACTCGAAGCTGCCACCAAATCAACTGTGACATTGTTGGTGTTGAGAGCACAACATCCCTCCCCGAAGTGCAGGGGTGGGGTGGGGCCTGGGCTGGGTGCACAAGGCAGAGGCGGCGAAGCCGCGCCAATGTCCTGTCTCATGCCCCGAGCGTAGGTCAGCCGGATACAGACAGTTCACGCGGCGTCGCGTGTCCTGTAACAGACACGGATTCACTACTGTTGTCGTCGGCACAGAGGGACTCGGGCCCCTGCCGTGTGTCTGCTTTCTGGAGGACAGTCCTTCCCGGCAGTTCTGAAGCATCTGCTTATCCCCGGAGAGCCAGACGGAGACTCTGCATCCACCCTCCCAGCTCTCGGCCTGCGGGTGCTGGACTTCTCCTGGGGCCACTGTCGGGGTCCCACTGTCAGAACCCGCAGGCTGGCTGGTCTCCATTCCTCGGGCCGTCTGACAGCCGTGGATTCTTAAACAGCTTGCTGCCTCTCATCTCCAGAGCAGTTTGGTTTTCATGGTTTTCTTCTGTGAGCAGACAGCGCTATGGCACTGGGCTAGCTTAGCGATGCAGGTTGGCTGGGGAGGCTCAGCGCTGTAGAAATGACTGTTTTATGGTCACTTTAACTTCCCGACTCGGGCAGTCCAGGCTGCTGTAACAGAATACTGTAGGCTGGGCGGTTCTGACAACAGAAATCTCTTTCTCACTGTTCTGCAGGCTGCAAATCCGAGATCAGGGTGCCGCGAGGTCAGTTCTGGTGAGGCCCTGCTTTCTGGTCTGCAGACAGCTGTTTTCTCATTGTGTCCTCACTTGTGGAGAGCAGAGAAGAAGCTTGTGTCTCCTTAAAAGGGCACTAACCCCACTCGTGAGAGCTCCACCCTCATGACCTAATTACCTCCTTACCTCCTAACACTATTATTATATTGGGGAGCTAGGGTTTCAACATATGCATTGCGAGGACACCAGCATTCAGTCCGTAACATGCCACAACTGCTACGACAATGCAGTGGTGGTGTTTTCACAGGTAACTTATCCTAATAGCTAGGGCTTGTTGGTTACCTGTTCTGTGCTGGGCATTCTAACAGATACTCTCCTTATGTTATGTTTAATCCTCCCTCCAGTGTTGCAAGGGGCATGTTAGCCCACCTTACAGGTGGAGGATCTGAGCATCGGAGCGTTTGATGTGTGGTCGCTTAGCTGGCGAATGGTGGCGGCAAATCTGGGGATGTCTGCCTCGTTTGAACATTCCTTTCCTTAAGTAGAATCAAATCTTTTCCATTCAGGAAACAAATATTGTGGATTAAATGTGTGAAAATGTCACTAGGCTCCATGGTGCCATAAAGATGGATCATAAGGATGTCTCATGCTCAGAGTGCATACTCCTGGTAGCACCCAGGAGGGAGGAGACATGAGCGACAGGGACCGTGCTGCAGATGAGAAGACAGCATCACAGGGGAAGTGACGGCAAAGTCCTCGGAGAAACCGGGGGAAAGAAAGAGGGCTTAGTCCAGGGATGGGGACTGGTGGGTGCGGCAGGGACGTTGAAACAAGCTCTGAGAAATAGATGGGATCTGGCCATGTGCACATGGACAGGACATGCCAAGGTTTCGAGGAGGGCAGGGCAGAGCCCTGTGTTCAGAGCAGTGTGGTGCTCTGAGAACAGCTGCCAAGGATGTTCTCTGGGAGACGCAGGCAGTCAGGGGACCTATCAGCGCCATCCTCTAAAGATGCACAGTTACATGGCCACAGAAGGCACAGGGGTGTGGGAGACAGCAAGCCCGTCATTGCACAAGTAGTGTTGGCTCAGGGCTGTTGCAGCGAGCCTGAGGCCACCAGCTTCCCTCCCGTCCCTGCCTGGGCCTTGCAGGCCAGGACCGTCCTTTCCTCCTGGCGTCTGCCGGATGGCCTGGGCAGTGTGCAGCTCCCGCGGCTCTGCACACTGGGCCCCTCCACGCCTGTGCCCGATCTCAGCCTCACCCAGGTCCTTGGCCTCCCACCCTCCACTTCCCTGGGAGGGAGCACTGGGCTTGCTCGGAGTGAAGCAGTTTCTGTGGTCCAAAATAATTCAAAGAAATGAATAGCCAAAATACTAACAGAGGTATTTTATCTTCTCATTAATCTGCAGTTACGTTAAATAAGGCTAGTTTTCAGTAGTTAGTTTCTAGTGAATTCCATGTACTAAGTTGGCTGGTTTTTTCCTGATAAACATTGTTTGAAGATTCCCTTGAAAATTGCTTACATAATGCTGCTAATTTACAAGCACATAATATTCACGTGTTCTGGTATTGAACATTGACGTTGCCGTCATTTATTTCATAACCGTAGTCGAAATTCATCAGTATAGATATTTATAGCCCTAAGTTCCTTGAAATCTGTTTCTTGACACATGTCTGAACATTTTAGGCAAAAAAAGGCCAGTGTGGGACAGTGACACAGTTCTTTAGTAGGAATATTCTCCATTCCTAACACTGGGGGACTCGGTGGGGAAAATTCTCATCCCCTTTCTGGCCAGGAAGGAAAGTGTTCTGTCACATTGAGATGAACAGGCTTTTAGCAGCTGTGCTGGGTTTCATAATACACTGGGTTTTGTTATTGTTTTTGTTGATTTATTTATTCATTTTAACAATAGGTGCTAGCCACAAAGCTTAGTATGCTGAGCTCGGTTTTGAAACTTTGAGTTTTGCCGAAACATTCAAAACATAGGAGTGGGCGCAGCATGTGGTAAGCTCTCTATTTGATAACGATGCCACTGGTCACACATCCTGCGTCTGATTTGGTAAAGGAGAGACGCGCTTGGGGAAAGCGGTTGCCCGTGAGATATGCACTCACACTGTGGTCAAATAAGCTCAGTCCAGGGGCAGGGGTTGGCGCTCGTGCCCTAAGACCACCAGCCAGAATTTTGTTTCTACATGGACACGTTTCCAAACTGGTCTAGAATATGCTAATGGGCAGAATTTTACATTTGAAAAATTCTCATCACAAACTCTTATTTTCATGTGATTGTAAAATGTTGTGGAAGGTAGATTTGTGGTTTGGACACCAGTTATAGAAGCCAGTGCCCCTGGCGTCGTAATAGGTGGAAACTCTTTGCACCTCAATATTCTCATGCTCTGAGCAGGAGAATCAGCTTTCCTTTAAACCTCTTCAGCTAACAATAGTCATCCAAAAACAATTAAGGTTTCCTGTAAGCCAGAAGGAAATGCCAGTCATGGAAATGGAAAGTCTCTGACAAGCTTAAAACAAACCAATGTCTTTGACTTTTGAGGATGTCACTAAGTACTTGCATGAATGAAACCTCAATGATTTAGGCTTAGGAAACTTCACATGTATGATTGTTTTGCTGAGTGCGTTATATATGCCATTCATTCCCCTTGCATAAAACGATTGCAGTTTAAGCAAGACCTCTGGCTGTGTGTTATAAGATATTAAAGAAAACTCTTTCTAATCAACCAGTAAAGCACATATTCACTTAGGATCTCTATAAAAACACTGCAGTGGCCCTCTGCTAGGAAGGGCTACAGACTGCTGGAGGGAAGTCCCTTCCCTAACAGAGCTCGTGTTTAATTGGCGAGAGACCAGGCGGTCTCGGGTGAAGGCTCGTGGTGTGTTGCACATAACAGACGCCGCCTCATTTCATTGCAGATGTAGCAAAACTTCCTGGGTGCTGTGTCAGCCAGAGGCACGGGCAGGTGACCGAACCCACCGCAGCTGGTTGTTCGGGACACTGTCAGGAAGGACTGCCTACAGAGGCGCGGGCAGGGCTGCGGGGACAGAAAGAGGTGGGAGGCCCGGTCAGGGGCTGCAGCTGTGAAAAGAAGCCACCCCTGCCGGAAAACAGGGGTGGGGAGGACAGGGCAGGGAGAGCCCGGGAAAGAAATATCAGGACCTCTCTCTCCTCTGTCCCAGCCATCCCCTGCCAGTGCTTCCTGTTGGCCCACCTGACGCCAGGCTTTGAGAATGTGCAGGACGCAGTTGGTAGAGGTCGGGGTCGACCTCCTGGGGACGCAGGCCAGGATGGAGAAGGGTGCAGCATGAGAATCGCGGGGAGCAGAAAGGGAGGACAGGGGTGGACCCAGCCCAGGCACCGCTGATTAGAGTAAAGCGTTTCTGAGGGAAGGGGGTGGGTCCCCTCGAGACATGGGGTGCCTTGGATCCAGTGGACTGGAGACCCGATGCTGCACGACGCAGCGCCTGTCCCTGTCTCAAATCCACACCGAGCACCCTTAAACTGACGGCGTGGGACTCCACTAAACTGGTTTATGCAGATTATAGGTGTACGGTAAGAAGTCCCTGTACACGGTGGTGCTCATACTCTGGGATTTATAAACATCACCTGGGCACACTGAAAAATGGAGATTGTCCGGCCTTGCTCCCAGAGACTCCAGTCCAGGCCGGGGACCTGCGTTTGACTCGCACCCCCGGGGGTTCTGACGCTGCTCCGCAGCACCGTTTTGAGAAATACATGAACGTATTTCAAACACCCCTCCTCGTAATGTCAATTAGTTTTCTCCCTCTGTCCTAGGGACTAGGTAATTATTTTTTCTTTTGTCCAAAAACCTTGAGATTGTACGAGTGAATCGTATCTGGAGGCAGTAATTAAGTTCTGGCCTGGCCCATTTCTCTGCAGATAAGTACACTAATTACCTTGACCTTTCCTCACAGGCCCAATTTTCCAACAAAATAATCGTTGTTTGCTTCCCTGTCGGCCCCTCCGAGTCCCTCCGTCTGTTCCACGATGTCTGGAGTGAAACAAAGGTTTCTGTTTGTCCTTTCCTGTTGTCCTTGTCATGATTAAAACACAGGCCTCGGGGCTCCTCGGTGCATTGAGAACTGTGTTATTTTTTTTTTTAATCCGTTTTACCTGTAATAACAATAAAGGTGTCCTTAAGCTTTTTTTAAAGACATTGGGTCATAAAATAATGACTTCAGCTGGACTGATAAAACTGAAGTAAAGCATCAGCAATCTGGATTCAGTTTAGTACATAAACTTACCCATCTGTACCTGTGTGTAACTTCCAAATAATGCACATTTTGCTACGTAAAGTGCAGACTGTTTTAATGGTTTCAGGTAGAAATTATTTGAAACTGTGCCATGTAAGCAGCTGCTGTAGAAAGGTCACCATAAACCCACATTTGTCCCTTTTTTTTTTTTCTTTAGCGCGCAGAGTCATAACTTTGCACACCAGCGTGGAGCCCGGTCCGGCTGCTGCTCTCACTCCAAAGGCCAGACGGCGGGACCCTCCGGCTGGGTCTCCCCTCCCCCGCTGTCCTTGTCCTTGGTGTCTCCATCTGCGTCTCACTCTCCCTGCGTCTTGAGTCTGATTCCGTTTTTCCCTCAGTGCATTGTGAGTTCTTTTCTCCATAGTTCATCTTCTCTCCCACCTTTTGTTCTGAGCTGCTCACCTGAGCCGTCGTGGGGTTTTACCTAGAGCATCCGCATTTCCTACCCGAGATGCTCTTGTCTCCTGGTCGGCAGAGCAACCTTCACACACGTGACGGAATCAGTTACTCTCTGGGTGTTTGAGTCTCATCAGCTGTTCTGGTCAGTGCCTGCGCTTGCTCAGAAACTGCGGGCTGTTGCTGCTGCTTTGCGTTCGTGGCTATTCCAGAGGGGAGAGGATTTCGTTTAAATCACGGTTGCGGGGCGTTAACTGTGAGAGGGAGTGGTGGAGGGCCAGGGAGAGAGGAGCAGAGACAGAGGCAGAGATAGAGAGAGGAGAAAGAGGAGGGGAAGCAGAGAGACACGCGTGTTGAGGGATGTTACTTGAGGGATGTTACACCACACCAGCTGTGTGCTCCTGAGAACCACTGCCACAGGCTGTCCTGGGCCAACCCTCTGCCGCCATGTCGCTGACGGGGATTGGCCTCAGCAGGGCCTCGGTGCCGTCTCCGCGAGGTTGGACCACGTGGAGTCGTGCATTTTGCTCTGGTCTACTCCTAGGTCCTCGGGTTAATTATTATATTTGTTGTGCTTTTAGCACCTTTACAAAGAGATAAGAGCCTCCAATAATGAAGATTAAGTAAATGAGCCAGTAAAACAGAAATGGGCATGTGTATCCAACAGGCTCATGGGATGATGATTGACGGACATGTGTCAGTTGCTAAATGTTATTTAAAACTTGTTCTTGCCATCTTAAAGTCATTTGTTGTCCCCTGAATATGGAAATGCAATGATTAGAAAGCTGTTTCACCATCCTGAGATGTAGGCACCATTGATTTTGTAATTTGTTGCTACCTTCTACTTATAGTAAATGGTCCATGATACATAAAAGAAATTGATGTCAGAGCTTTTCACAGTGAATAAATATTAGGAAGAAAATACATTTAGACAATGGAAGGAAGCGGTGTAATGGGAGATCCTGCAGTCAGGCTTGCGTCGTTTATTCTCTCCCCATAATTTTTATACTTGCTGTGTGAGTATTTTACGCTTTAAGGTGTTCAGTTGCACCTTGGCCTGATATTTGGCACAGTTTATGGCACAGTGGGAGAAGTCACCAGTCCTGACCTTTGTGCACTTTTTCTGACGTCGGTAAACAATTGAGTAATTAATTAGCATCTGATTCTTCCAGAAGTTATTAAAGGTGGCTTACAGAACCCTTCACTGGCTTCCTGTGGGGTTTGGGATGAAACACGAGACACACGACTTAGTCTGCTAGGCCGGCCTGGCTGCATCTGTGCCCACCCCTTGAGCCTCATCTCGGGACACTTCGGCCCTCGGACAGTGTCCAGCCACATGGGGCACCAGGCTCAGGGCCTGCGCCTGCACGGGGCCTTCCCGACTGTTCACCCTGCGCTCCTGTGCATGCTTCAATTCTCAACTTAAATCCTTCTTAAACTTAAACTCAACTTCCTCAGAGAGCCCTGGGCTGCCCCCGCCCCCATAAGAACCAGCACAGTCGTCACCATACTCCCCCACGGCCCTGAGCTCCCTGCGCCTTGTCCCGTCTCACCCTGACTTTAGCATGCCGACGTCTCTCTCCTCCGGCGTGTAAGCGCAGGCCACATCTCTTAGTTCATCCCTCTTGGCCAGTGCTTATTGTCACAAAGCTGGGATCCAGCTCACGCATTAACCTCTGCTGTTGTGAAATATTTCAGTGCAGAAACCAGGTAACACATAAACATATAGCTGGGCAGGTGAGTATACCCTGAGATTTCCACGATGAAATCACCCATCTAGGTCAAGCGGCGGAGTCTAGCAGCGCCCCTGGGCTCCTGCTCCTCGAATTCCCCCTTCTACTTGCAATTCCTCTCCCCCGAGTTATGCAACACCTGGATTTTACGGAATTCTCTTTCTGGCTGGTCTTCACAGACTTATGTGTGAGCCCTTTACTATAGCGTAGTTCTGCCTATTTTTGAACTTTATATAAATGGAATTCTTCATCCTATATTCTTTAGTGTCTGACCTATGTCACCTAAAGCTGTGTTGATGAGACGTATCCACGCCGTGCGTGGGTGGGGAGTGGTGGCTTTCATTGCCACATAGCATCCCGTTACGTGGACTAGACCCGTGCAGCAGACAGAACGACAAGCCCTCCCCATGAGATGTCCACATCCTGAGCGCCATGACTTGTGAATATGTTGGGCTGCACGGCAGAGTGGGTCAAGGTTGCGGGTGGACTCACTACATGGAGATAACTGATCAGTTGTTTCCCTGTGACTAATCGCTTCTCTGATGCTCTACGTTTGTCTATTAGACTGAACCGTATGGAAATGCTGATATAGACCAATAGCTGCTTAAAGTAGATCTACTGAACAGATTCCATTCTAGGCCAGGTAGGGTTTAAAAATACTACAGCTTTCTTTTTGAGTAAGTTGATACCTAAAATAGTGAATACCTCAGGAACAGCCCATTCTCTTTAAGACGCGTGAACATCCCGTCGTGCCAGGTGTCCTGGCTGGCATTCGCCGCAACCTGAATTAGCTTCCTCCTGTCACGGAGCAGGCTGTGCCACCGGCGTGTGGTGACAAACAGATTCTTGGGGATCTGTTCAGGTAATTGCTAAACTCCACCCAAAGTTTCCCCGGAAAAATAACTATGCGGATGGGTGGAATAAACACTCTTTTCGAAGACACTTTATACATGAAATTAGCAAATGAGTTATTTGAAATTCTAAAGCAAGTGGGTGGTTAAAGTGTTCACCTGGCTTTCAAGCGTCGGCTTAGCCAGAGTAGGCCACAGGAGCGGGAGCAGCAGGCCGCTCGCGAGCGGGGAGCGCGGGGGGTGCGTTCTCAGGAGCGGGGAGGGGCCGGGGGCGGCTGCTGGATGAGTAGCTTTACTGTCCGTGCGTTCGACTTCTTTGTTCTTAAGTTTCAGAAATCAACTGCAACTAGTTTAAGTAAAATAAAATATTTCATAAAGTAGCAGGAGAGTATTATTAAATCTAAGGGAAAAATTCATCCAGGCCTCAGGAGGAAAATTAAGTCAAGAAATGAAACACCCATAGGGGCTCCTTCTCCCTTTTGCTTCTGTGTCTTTGCTTCTCCACCTGATTCACCCCTCTCATTCCGTGAACCTACTTTATCTCCCCTGCATCCGTTCACCACATGGGGGTAGCCCCGTAACTCCCCCATCTTCTGTTCTCGTGGTCCATGACAGCGGCCGAGAATAAATTGGAATATTTCAATCTCACCTGACGTCCTGGAGCAGACTCGCGACCCAGGCTAAGCCAGCTGATGACCTGTGGCTGGGCAGGAGAGCAGAGGCTCACAGGGCAGAAATGCGGCTGAAGGGACCCAGGGGTGGAGGAGGGCAGCCGAGCTCTCTCTGACCTTGGCACTGCACCGTCCCTTCCTGGGACACTGCGTCAGGGTGGCAAGCCTTTCTGAAAAAATGAGTTCGAATTATTTTAGTCTCTGCCATTAAATTGCTGGTGGTTCTGGCCTTTGAGACTGGTTTGTTAGTTGCTTGGTATTTATCGAGTGCCTGCGGGGATTTTTGACATTGGGAAGTGATGTGTCAAGCTTGCCAAAAAGCTGCCCGGGACAGAAAATTTGTCTCAAAATGCCTGTGGGTTTCAGTGAGTCCATGCAAAGAAAGCCATTATGTAAAGATGCTTTTAAGACGTTGTTACCGTACACAGCAGTGTGAAAGATACAAATGCTCAGTTTTAAGTCCTGCGATGACTTTGGTGGACGTGTTTTCACTGAAAGGGGTTTCTCCCGGGCATGAGGGATTGTGAGATTTCTTTCCATGATGATCAGGTCACAGTGCTGTTGCTTTTGAAGATTTATGGAACAACTTGATACCTTTTAAACATTGTATCAAAATAGGCCCAAGTTAGACTGAACTCTGAAGGTAAGAATAACTTACATTTTGAATTGATTTTATAAAATAACCTATCCTATATAGTCAATTAAACTGAAGAGCTGGAAATGGTTTGAGCTCTGGTGTTTGAATTTGTAGGCAAAAATAATCAAGAAAAAATTTTAACACGTCGATATTAAGTTAGTAATTTGCCTGCTTTCTTGTGTGTTTGCTTTCCTAAAAGGATTGGTAAAGCAGAGCTCATTCTCCAAACACAGTTTTGCTGAACTTGTGGTAGAGGGCTGACTGCTACCTTAGTAAGGCCGGTGGGTAGGATTTGACGTGCTATTCCCTCGGGCAGTAATAGAGAGTCGTGTTATGTAAATAGCCAACTTTGGAAGTTTCCAAATGTATATGGGAAGAGGAGAGTGGATCCCAGATAAGTCCACCAGGCATATAGAATGGGCAGTGGAGAGCCCTGAGGGGCCCCAACTGGGGAGACGTCCCTTGTAAAAGCGGAGGAACGTGGCAGACGGTGTCCAGGGGCGGGGGTGCCCAGGGGTTGGTGCCAGACAGTCCTGGGAATAGCAACTCCTCTTCTCTCACTAGGATGATGAGGACCCATAATTAGCTGGCAGTGCTCAAACGCTGGGCCAGACAACCAAAATTAACTTCGAATTAATGAAGTCAACACAAGTGTTTTGGAGAGGAGGGTCTCTCCCTCCACCACCACCTCCCATTCCCATCACGCAGTTGCTTCCGTCTTTCTGAAACAGCTGCTTGATGGGGCCATTTCAGGGTGGCTGAAGCACCCCGTGCCCTGTACCGCCCGGACCTGTGGTCTCCTCATCTCTCCCTCATGCTTGCAACCAGCAAAAGCACCCCAAAAGTACTTAAAAAACCGAAATGCCCTGGGGAGGGGAGAATGTCAGGGAGTAGAAAGTGTCCCCTGCGAAGACTCCACAGCACCTTACTGACAGCGGCTTAGGATCTGCCTTGTGTTTTCTCTTCCAGCCCAAATGCTGAAGCCCACTAGCTGCTGATCAATACACCTCCTCTGGAATTATTTAAAACTATCAGTGACCTAAACTGGGCTCCCGCGTGTCCTAGAAAAGGCCTCTTTCCACTTGGAGAGCTAGACACAGTCTTGCTGTCTTGATACTCCTCTGCAAGCTGTGCGGAGAAGGAGATTGATTGGTTCAAAGATGGACTGTTGTGAGAAAAATAATTTAACTCACTTCCTCCTTCCCTAGTGAGAGGGCCATCTGGTTGACCCCTCTGCCTTTAGCTAAGGGAAATAAAATGCAAAAGTGCCAGCTGTCCCCATCATGGCCGGCCAGGCAGGACCTCTGCGGTCCCTGCGGTCCCTGCTGTCCTCCTGCACCTGGTTGTTCCTGCATCACAGTCTTCTCCTGCAGTGGCGTGTCTTTGGGAAGAGGCTTTGGTTTATTGTGAAATCATCTTCTCGTCTCACTTCGGCTAACTGCCACGCCTCTGTCCCTTTAGCTTACGTGAAACAAGCATATCATACAACGTGCACCCAGAACACTCCAGGGGTATTTGCTGCCCAAGGAAGGCATCACTTTATCGTGGAGTCACATTGCTGTAACTCGGATCACCCTTCTTTGAGGGGCCAACAAAAATTAAAGTTTTAATTTCCTCTTGTTGGAGTTTAGGATGAAACAAGGAGTTGGAGGATCACAGCAGGCGTGTGATCATCCTACCCCGTCACTCTCTTTATAGAAGTGTAGGAAATGTAACGTGCTTTTGAGTTCTTTTCCCTTTTATAGATCAAATGTTACGGAAACATGATTTAGTGGTGATAGCAATAGATAGTAAAGCAATATCTTATGTTTCTATGATTTCTATAAATTATAATACACTTTCAAATGCATTTGTATTTAACCCTTTTAACACCTAAGCAATTGGCTTCTTTTATCTCCCACACCTGTCAAACTTGCAGCCTTCAATTTCTCTAAATTTTAAAATTATCTCCACCTTAGAGCTCTCATTTGAATCTGCACTCCTTGTCATAAGGGGTAAAGCTAGTGAGGGAAATCTGTGGGAGGTTTGAAGCTCAAACCAGGAGGAGGTGGGTTGGATTTTAACACAGACAGGACAGAGCATGCACGGATGCCCTCCGTAGGTGAAGGGTCCTGCAGGCTGTAGAAAAATAAAGCAGTGTATAGTGGAGTCATTCTGGAATCAGTTCACAGATAACATTGAGTTGTCTTTCATTATTATTCTAATCTGTATTTCTTCCATTTCACATGTACAATTGGCACATAAAATATCAAGCTGTAATCACAAATGACTAAGATGGTAACATTCTGCAAAGATGTGTTTTATATTTAAATAACCAACAATTTAGGAAAAGGTATGGCTTGTTTTTACTTCATTGTTTGTTTTCTTTTTGCCTGAGTTAAAAATAAGTATGAGCAACAGTGATATCACAAGGGACAGGAATTGCCAACTATACATGTCAGTTTGCATTACATCTTGTAGGATCTGTTGCTGCTTATGGCCTCACTAATGCAACCGGCTTGTAGTAACCCTTTGCTTTCCGCATCAATCACGATCATCTTTCTGCCAGGCATGCCAGCAAATAAAAGTTACTTTGTATAAAGCCATGCATCCATTCATTTATTCACTCCACACACAGTCCCTGTGCGCTGTGGTGTCCCAAGTTTTGTACCAGTCATTGGGACCTTGAACATGGCAAGATAATTGTGTCCTTAAGCAGTTTGCAATCTGGTAACAACACAGCATTAAATACACAATTTGATGGTGCAACAATGTTACAGAAAAGCACTTATTGAGTATTTTGATTATATCCAGATAAAAGAATAATGCCTGTGAAATAGGGCAAGGCTTCCTAAAATGTCAGAGGTGGTATTTTAACTGATAAGAATGAAAAGAGGTTTATCTGGCAAAATGAAGGCAAGGGGGATCCCAGGGAACCGAGAAGCTGTGGGGAGCTGTGAGGACAGAGGGCATGGAAGGGAATGACTTGCTCCAGGGGCAATAAGGCGTGAGCCGAGAGTGGGGAAGGACTTAGATTTGGCTTAGAGCTAGAGAGGAAGACAGACTGGCTCTGTGACTGCACATAAGGCCTTTCTCTTGAGAATGGAAGGCTAGCGCCCCAGAGAGCACTTTAACTGCAAATGGGGAACATAAATGTGTCTTGACACCTACATCTGCGTGATCTGCCAGGAATAGCACTGTTGACTAATTTTTCCTCTAATACGCCCAAAATTCAACTACTTCTCTCCACCTCCACCACTCCCACCGGGGACAAGTCTCCAACACTCTCTCCTCTTGCTCATCCCTCTGTCCCCACCTTGGCCGCCCTAGTTGTTCCCAGCGCAGCAGCTCCCCTGGCGCTCTTCCTCAGCGGGAGTCTGATTCACACACAGCTGGGCTTGTACACTGTCCCTCAAACACCGGCCCTCAGGCTCTGCACTCCCTGGCCCCTTCCCCCCACAGCCCCGCTCAGCTCAGTCACCCCACTCTCGCACCTCTGGCCACTGCCTCCTCGCTGACCTCCACACTGAAGTGTGTGCCACGTCCAGACTGGGTGCCTGCGCTCCCCGAACCCGACTGCCTTCTCTCAGCTGTCATCCCTGCATAATTCCTTCCTTCTGTTCAAATGTCACTTTGCTAGGAGATCTCTCTCACCTCCTTCAATGCCAGCAGCCCACAGGACCCATCATCCTGCTCTTTCCTTCCTCTCTTATGAGTTTATCTGATTACTGTTTGTCCCCTCCTTCCTGCACTAGAATAAAAGAAAGAAACATGAGAAATATGAAAGCCATTCAACAGTGTCATTGTTTTGTTCACTGCTATATCCAAGGTTCACAGAACTGGGCCTGGCAGAGTAAGCCCTAGGTAAGTATGTGTTGGATAGATGGATGTGGATGGATGGAAGGATGGATGAATGAATGGATGGTTGGATGGAT
>NW_012150163.1:331017-332401 GCF_000956105.1 Propithecus coquereli
AGAGAGAGGAAAATCTTAAAACTGTGAATGAGGAGCTGTAGAAAAAGAAAAACCTCAAGATGGTGAGAGATGGGC
The DNA here is from genome assembly GCF_000956105.1 of Propithecus coquereli. Taxonomy (NCBI): domain Eukaryota; kingdom Metazoa; phylum Chordata; class Mammalia; order Primates; family Indriidae; genus Propithecus; species Propithecus coquereli. The sequence continues at coordinate 331,093 of NW_012150163.1, forward strand.
AGAAGTTGATTACAATCAGCACATAGTATGTGCTAAATAAATATGTAAATGTGGCAGCCTGAAGTAAAAGTTAATAGCGTAGCTGTAAAGACAGGGAAAGAGGAGAGAGGACTTGGGGCTAGAAGATCTAATCCTGCTTGGGTTTACTCAACGGGGACAAGTAGGTTGTCTGTAACGAAGAGGAAGCTTCAGAATTAACCTGTGCTGTGGAGTCCGGTTTGTTGGGAGGAGCATTAGGTTTGCGCAAAAGCCGTAAACGTCATGTCATAGCAGATGCTTTCTTGAGACAAAGTTTTGCACAGTACGGGGAAGAGACAGGCTTGAGCTTTGGGCACCGAAGGTGGACGGGCACAGAGAGGAGCTAACAGCAGCTTCGAGGATGGGAATGCACCTCATTCACTGCTTTCGGTCTCGGTCCTCGATTTAAATGAAATACATTTGTTTGGCTTATTTGATTTCCTTATTTCACTCACTCAGGTTTTCTTTCCTGCTGCTGTTGTTTTAGGAGCTGGTGGGAAGTAATCCTCCGCAACGAAACTGGAAAGGCATCGCGATCGCACTGCTTGTGATTCTGGTCATCTGCTCCCTGATCGTCACCTCGGTCATTCTGCTGACGCCAGGTACTTCTGTCATTCTCAGGGAAGCGAGTTACTGCCAGGGAGAAAGCACATAATTTCACCTTGAAATTTTCCTAAGTCACTGCCTATGACAATTTATTTTTCCCTCTTTCTAATTCTCATGGTGCCATGTGATAAAATGATGTAATATCGTTTTGATGTAAAAACATCCATTTTATACACTTTGAATTTTTTTATATAGTTGTTGACTAGGTGGAAACACTTGGCATATATTCAAATTCACAATTGCCATTTGTGCTTAATGAACTTAAAGACAGTGGCATAAATATAATTTTATATATTGTGTGGAATTTCTGGGCATTATATCAGGGATTAATTAAGAAACTTATTAAGACAACATTTACTGAATTTGAACTAAGGAGAAGGTCCTTCTTAGGTACTAGTGATGAAGCGAAATATAAACCAGAGTCACAAATCTCTCAATAAAGAAAAGACACTAAAATCTGCAGCAAAAACCTGCAACAAATACAGGCATATACATGCACTACTGAGTACGTCAAACAGAAGTGCTCTAGGAGTTCAGAAGAGAAAGAAATCCTTTATGAGCGAGTTCATAAAGAAGGTAATATGTGAAGTGGGCTTAATGGAGTGGGAACAATTTGGTAACTAGAGTGTTGGGATTAGGGAGAGAAGAAAGCCTTTGCCTGTAAGGTAAACATTAGGGAGGTATC
>NW_012150163.1:332451-334166 GCF_000956105.1 Propithecus coquereli
TAGATGGATGGATGGATGATGGATTGGTAGATGGGTGGGTGGAAGATTTGTTCTCCTTCTTAGAGCAAATGGCTAATTGTAAACATTCTTTTCCATTTAATTGACCTCCAAGGCATGCATGTGCTACCAGACAGAACAGGGAATATATTGTAGACACGTTTTCACCATTCTAGGCAAAAATATATAATTCTACTGGGAAATGTACTACTGAAATGCAATGTTTGAGGGAATAATTGATTGACTTCTCTTGCCCTTGATGGGAAGCAGGATCAGTTCTACTCAAATGGTTGATAGTTCAACTTCTGGAAGTTGAGATGAGGAAGTCTGAATTTTGAGAGCCAAATTAGATGTTCAAAGAAGCACATATTATATTAGCCTGCATTCTAACTTAAAAACCATGTCTGTGCTGTGGCTATATCTATGTAAAAATTGCATGTGCATATAGACCAGGAATAGAGAGGAGTATAGAAAAGGTGAAAATTTTTCATTTCTTGGACTAACAAAATTGTTTATCTTTTCTTCTCTTTGGTTCTCATTATTGTTATAACGTTGCTTATGTGCTAAAAGAAAATTACCTGCTCTCTGAAAAATGAAATTAGGCAAATATAAATGGAATTCAGTGAATGTCTTCATTCCTGTGGGTAAAATTACTCTGCTTTTTAGATGCAAGAATACTGCCTGAAAGACAATACGATGCATCTGTACTTAAGAAATGGTGTATATAATCCAGAATCGCTTCACTTAAGCGGGATGTGCTGTCAACACCTGTTTGGTTATCTTACTGTGCATTCTTGCATTCAATAATACATACTGAATGGATTTTCCATGGAAAATCTTTTATTAGTCCCATGGGCCTGGTGGAAACAGTCTTTGTCCCTTTTCAGGAAGTAGTATCCTGGCTCTCATTCATTTCTCCACCTGCGGTACCAGCTTCCTTGGTTTTGCATCTTTCTTCTCCATCCTATATGTGTCCATAGAATTTATCCTTTATTTTTCATTTGTAAGATCATCTCTTTCCACCTTCTTCCCTGAAGTATTGGCCTCCAGGACACTTAGTAGATATTCACTCCTCCTGCCCACTTCCTGGTGAAGCAGACCATTCTATTATTAGGCAATACTAATTCTTAGAAATTCTGAAGTTTGACTGATACACAATTCTGCCTCTGCGAAATTTCCTTTTGCTTGTAACTGTGCCTTTGGGAGCTACACAGAGTCAGTTTTCTCCCTCTTCTATGTGATATGTCTTCAGATAGATGAAAACTCTAAGTATTCGATATTTGAGGCTGAACACATTCTTCAACTTTATTTTATGTGACATGTTTTGCAAACATCTTTGTATTTTGGTCATCTTTGTAAATATACTCTCTGTTTCATTATCTGTAACAGTATCCACCTGAAACTACGATATGCTATTGTGTGTCTGGGCCAGGGAGAGATCTGTCCTGAAACATTAGCTCCAGTGCACTCTTGCAAGTCGTCAGTTACACTCATTGATGCAAAGCAAAAGTCCTGGGGTTTTTTGCCTTGTTATGTTTTGTTTTATACATAGACTTCGAGAGATGCACCTATTATATAATAAATATGTTTACAACAGAATTAAGAATTCTAGATTATTCTTAGTAGAAACAAGATTCAAAAGATATCAATTGTTTGAGCTGTTGAACACAATTACATTAATTGTGTTCAAAATTAATAACATTAATTTTGTCATTCTG
>NW_012150163.1:338081-345999 GCF_000956105.1 Propithecus coquereli
GAAGATGTAATATTGTTAACATGGCAGCACTCTCCAAGGTGGTCTAGAGATTCAACCCAGTCCCTATCAAATAAATCCCAATTGTCTTTATTGAAGAAATTACAAGCTGACTCTGAAATTCACATGAAAACATAAGGGACTCAGAGTAACCAAAACAATTCTTGAAAAAGAACAACTTGAACACTTACACTTCCTGATTTGAAAACTTACTGTGAAGCTACAGTAATCAAAACAGTGTGGTACTATCATAAGTACAGACATATAGATCAATGGAATAGAATTGAGAGTTCAAAAATAAACCCGTATATGCATAGTCAATTAATTTTTGACAAGGGTTCCAAGACCATTCAGCGAGGAAAGGGTAATCCTTTCAGCAGCGTCCACTGGCGCAACTGGAATATTCACGTGCAAGAGAATGAAGTTGGGTCCCTAACTCACACAATGTACACAATGTACAAAAATTAACTCAATGTGGATGATGACCTAGATGTAAAAACTAAAACTATAACATTCTTAGACTAAAACGTAGGGGTAAATCTTTGTGACCTTGGATTGGCAATGGTTTCTTAGATGTGACACCAAAAGCACAAGCAACCAAAGAAAAAATAGACAAATTGGACTTCGTCAAACTTAAAACCTTTTGTATGTCAAAAGACACTATCAAGAAAGTGAAAAGACAGCCTACAGAATGGAAGAAAATATTCGTGATTTATCAATACAATAAAATTCTAGTATCTAGAATATATTTAATATAAAGAACTCTCACAACTCCAAACAAAAGACAAATAATTCCACTTAAAAATGGGCAAAGGATTTAAACAGACATTTCTCCAAAGAAATACGAATAGGCGATAAGCATCTGAAAAGATGCTCAGTATCATTAATCATCAGTGAAATGAAAATCAAAACCACAATGAAACACCACTTGATACCCACTAAGATAGTTATGAAAAAGAACAGAAAACTACAAGTGTTGTGAGGATATGGAGAAATGGGAACCTTCATAAGTTACTAGTAGGAATATAACTTGTGTGGCCTCTGTAGAAAATAGTTTGGTAGTTCCTCAAAAAGTTAAACATAGAGTTACCATGTTACCTAGTAATTCTACTCCTGGGTATATACCCAAGAAAGCTGAGAACATATTATACGTTCACACAGAAACTTGCGTACGATGTTCACGACAGCATTATTCAGAGTAACCAAAACAGTGGGAACAGCGCAAGGACCCATCACCTGGTGAATGGGTAAGTAAGTGTGATGTGCGCAAACAATGGACATCCCTCGGCCATGAGAGAAATGAAGTGTCGATGCATTATGGGTGAACGTGGATGAGCCTTGGGAACATCATGCCTAGTGACAGCAGCCTGACATTAAAGCCATGTAGCATATGATTCCAGAACAGGTAAATCCAAAAAGATAGAAAGTGCAGTAGTGGTTGTCAGGAGCTGGAGATGGGGAGGAAATGAAATGCCTGCTAATAGGTGTGAAATTTCTTTTGGGGGTAATGAAAATACTCTGTGATAGAGTTGATCGATGCACAACTCTTAATGTATTTTAAAAAACACTGAATTGCACACATTAAAATGGTGAACTTTATGATATATGAATTTTATCTTAAATAAGCTGTTAGTTTAAAAAAATGATGGGAAAGTTGTATTTAAAAAAGCGCAATCTGGCCATTTATATACTACCGTGCCGTTAAAATTTGCCTGACATTGAAGAGGTTGCAGTAGCATTTCTGCAACAAAAGAGAAGAGTGTTGTAATCTCCTCTGGGAGAGCTTCGCGAATAGACCACAGTTGCCTGGAACATCTGGACTCATGATTCGAGACAGTGTATCTGATTGAACAGGAAAACAATCTCTTCACCTGTTGGAATGAGCAGAGCGGGCAGAGATGGGGGATGAGCAAAGATGAGTCCTTGCTATGTTTTGTGATTGTGCTGCGGCAGCTGTAACACAGCCGGGCCGTTAGCAGCCACACGTTTTCAACAACTGGTCAGGAAGTCAGACCCCTCGGATGCGCGGAGGCTGCGTTCCTGCCTTTGCTCTTCTTTGAACAAGACTGTGCTTTACGCAGAAAATGATTATTGAAGATTTGACTCTGTGCTTGACCGAGACCCCCTTGGGAACTTAGAAAGCAATGATGTCTTATAGTTTGCAGCGACTCCCACCCTCCCAAAATACACGCCAGTGTCCGTGTCACCCAGACCCCGAGGGCTCGCGCCGCACAACTAAGACGGGGGATAACATGGCTGCCCAGAGCCCTGCACAGAGACGGCCCACGGCAACCAGGCGGCGGGGGAGGTCTGGAGGACGAGCTCAAAGCCTGAGAACCAGGTCCTGGGACCCTCGTCTCCCGCGCTCGGCTGGACGCCTGGCGGAGAGCAGCCCCTCTGTCTCTGCGACAGGCCAGGCAGCGCTCTGCAGCGCAGCAGCTAATCCCGACAGTATTTCACATGCAGTTCTCATGCACCAGGAGCAAACACAGCAGCGTCTCTTCTGCGATAAATAGAGAATATAGTCGCTGTAAACTGTTCTCTCTCCCCACACTGACGGCCAGTTGTCGTCAGGGGCAACGACAGGGAGCTGGAGGCAACCAGCAGGGGTGGGGCTCTGCTGAATCCCTGGATTCCAGACGAGGCTTTGGGGAGGAGAATTGTCTTTTATTTTTCCATTAAAATAAAAGCGCAGCTGAGCCTTTCTTAACCTTTCCGTTCCGCTGGGCTTCCACAGGTGGTGTCTGCTTCTCCAGGCCGTGCTGTCCGGGCCGTGTGCCTGGGCTTAGGACTGTCCGGCGCGCTGCGCGGGGAGCATTGAGCTACTGCTCTCTCCTCCTGCAGCTGGCTGTGTCCCCTCTGCTGCACATGGCGGTGGCTTTGTTTCGTCATAAAATTCTGTCAGGCAGAGGAGAATATCAAGTCATTTAACCTGCCGCTAGCTCCAGAGCTGTCTCAAATTCACTGATACTCAGAGCGGTATCAAGTGATCCAACGTTAATGCCCCGGTGAGGAGCAGAGAACACCGTGCCAAGTGCCGGACAGGATATGGAAAAGGAAGATACAAATGCTCTCCACGGAGCCTGGAGTCTACGTAAGGATGAGGCACGTGCAAGGAGAATCCCCCAATAATGTAACCACCAGACAAAGGTAGAAGTTGTGAGGGCGTGGCCGAGGCCTGCAGAGTCGTGGAGGTGACCAAAGCAGGCGCCTGCTGGGATGACATCACCACCGGGCTGGGAGTGGCTTTCTCCAGAAGAGGGACAAGGTTTAGTCTTGAGGAGTGGAGCGTCCCTGTGTCATGAGGCAAACTTCGGCCCTATCTGCACGGGTCTGCAGTGCACTCCCACGGCACTGGGCGCCCCACCAGCATGGCTTCCATTCTGATAGATTTAGCTAGAAATTATACTACGTACTTTTTGAAAAAGAATATTTTTCAAGTATTACCAGTTTCTGGTCTTGTATTCTGATTTACTGAAGCTCAGAGTACGTATCTGCTGTCTACTTAGCTAAACAACCGCTTCTGAGCTCACTCCCGTCAGCCTTCACGTGGACGTGCTTCCCACCTGGGTGGGAGATCAGGCAGTGACGGGTGCCTCTGATGACCAGCATCTGGAAGGGCCTCGTGGCGATGGTTCTGAGCAACAAGACTCCTTGTTCTGCCGCACAATCTAACCATCACCAGTGATGCGCGATTTATGTTTTAGAAATCAAATTAAAAGTGTTTAGGCAATCTTAGCTCCGAAGGGATTTGCCAAATGAGAATGTGTCCTTTTCAATTCTGTCATTCATTTCTCCCTCGCTGGTCTGTGCTCTTTTCCAGAGTTCTCTTTGGCATAATAGACTCAAAGTTACCTTTTCATTTTTAGATATTAAATATGAGTCTGCAGTAGCTGACATGCAGCATATGCCTTTTGTTGGCAGCTGCCGCTCTTGCGTTCCTATGGAAAGGACTGCGATGTCCTCCGGTGCCACGGATTTGTGTGGGAATCTAACGCTCCAGCGGGATCACATTTGCATTCAAACATCCCTGACGTTTGACTTTTGTGCATTTCCACGTGAGAGAAGAGGGACAGTGGTTTGTGAGGGAAAAGTCAGAACACTCTCAGGTGGTATATAAATGAAAGACTTGGATGATCCGAAGTCGCGTTGAAGGCAGACTCTGGGGGAAGCCAAGCCTGAGTTAGCAGAATAGACCACTCATTAGTCTTCTGGGTAGGAACATAACACACAGATTATTCTTATGGAATTGAAGTGTTGTTTCGATTTGATTTAAGTCTAATGCCCGTGACTGCATTGCTAACCCTCCGCTTATCCTTTTGAAATTCTAGAACAAATTACTTTAAAACATTTTATTGAAGAATAATAGGCATATAGGATATATGTAGTATATTAAATATATAAACATATAAAAATTAAATAAATAATAAATGAATATTCTATTGTTTGATGAATATTCAAACCAAACATGATCCTCTCTATAGTCAGCACCCAGATCAAAAAACCAGAAGGTAGCCTGCATCCCAAAAGCCCCCTTGTAGCTCATTCTTAAGGATAATCTAATTTCTGACATCACAGAATAGCTCTGCAAGTTTTTATACTTTTCACATTTATGTTATAAATGTAATCATGTAGTAGGTCTATTTTTACACCTGCTTCTTTTGGTCCATATGACATTCCTGAGCTCCATCGTTGTGTTTTAGATGGCATTGGTGCCCAATTTTTAACCTACATGGGATTATCTCATTATAAAGTCTCACATAATCTCTATGAAAATTGCAAAATAGTTTAACAGTAATTTAATAGCTTTTTTGTATATCACAACAAGTAATGTATACTTCATGATTTTTCAGTCTTACAGAAATAGGCGGCTTGCCCCATATCTTTTGGGCATTTCCCGTGTTCTCTCACCTACATTAAACTCATCCCCCGAATCCAGTCTTGCCACGTCCCATCCATTGCCAGGCACTTCGGGCCAAGTGTCCCCTTACAGGAAGCACAGGCCACGCGAGTAGGTCTCTGGCGTTGTTCACGTGCACTTGAGCACTTGGTTGTGATTCCTGGGTGCCTTTGCTCATGCCCACGTGCCCCCCACTGATTTGGTGGGCAGTGTCTACTCTGGTCACGAAACAGAGGGTTGTTGTGGCTGCGGCTGCCGTTAATGCTTAATTTGCTAACGCTAACTGAGCCGCGTGCCGTGAGTGGGGATCGCAGGTCATACTCAGGATGCGGGGAGATCAGTGAGGGCAGGGAGCCTTCATGGGGGGCATCACAGAGAACGAACTGTGAGAGATTTTGGAAGGCAGGTCCAGGGGAGACGGAAGGAAATCCAAGAGGGAAGAGCACCCTGGGCCGCAACAAGTCGAGGGTGTCCCTGGGCGGAGGACGGGCCGGCCTGGACATCATGGAGGGGCCGGGAATGGTCACAAGTGAGGGCTGCATGGGGAGGCTGGCAGCAGAGTGGGGGATTCGGGAACGCCCGGCCCTGGGTTTGAGATTGGCTCTAATCGCTCCTGTTGTCCACGCCAAGTCATACCTCACAGCCGGTTTCAGAAGCCGATGGAGACCGACGTCGTCTTATCACTGAGAGGAGAGAAAGGGCATGTGTGTGCACAGACGCATTTAGATGCACGTCAGGACGTTCGTGGATGGGTCAGCCCATGCACGGCCGTCTCAGGGATCTGCTTGAGCATGTATCCAAAACCAGGTTTTACAGTTTCTTAGTTAAAATGTTTTTGTCTGCAAGTAACAGAGCAGCTAATTAAAACCGATCAAACTGCAGGTGTCTGCATTGTTTCACAGAGCAAGTTCAGACGCAGGCAGTCCCAGGCTGATGCGGTAGCTGAAGGATGTCATCGAGGGCCAAGCTGTCCCCACGTTTCTCTGCTGCCATCACTGATGTGTTGGTGAAGCAGCCGTGGTGGCTTAACGCATCGCAACCCACGCAGGCAGGAGGGGAGGGACACAGAACTGGCCTCATGCATCTCTTCCCCGCCATGGAGGAAATAGTTCCCTGAATAGGTCCTTCCGTTCCCCGAAACCTGCCGGGAGACAGCTGTGTGCTCTGACCGTACTGCACGACGGCCTCAGCGGTGAGGTGCTAGGAGAGCCCGCAGTGTGCGGGACCCAGGCTCAGCCGAGTGGGAATGGGGCAGAGGAGCAGTGGCACCGGGAGCCACCTGCAGTGCCAGCCACACGAGCACGACCCTCAGTTTGTGGACTACGTGGGGAATGCAGTCGCCTGCCTTGAACTTGAACGGTGACTTTGAATCATTCTTTAAATTGAAGCAAAGCTGCAAAGAGGCAGTTCGGACAGATTCCCCTGAAAGAAAAGATGAATTTGCATTGCTACTTGCCTTAAAGTGAGTTGCAAACTTCCGCAGTCCTGAGAAGTGGGTCCCTGGGAGCATCTTAACGGTCCGTCCTTTGCCTTTCCGCCATTAATTCTAGAAGGAGTGTTAGGTGTATCTTGTTTATTTGTTGGATCCTTACACCAAAGGGCCATTTTTCTAAAGGATGGCGATAGCTGCTTATTATTCCTGCTTGCATTAAGATGATCTGCGAAGGCAAAGTGTCTACGTATTTATCCGCAAAGGGGCGGTTTTCAAGCATTGCTGCATCCTATGTTAAAGGCACGGTTGTGTATAAACCATGACAGTGAGTGGCTCCTCTGCTGGGACCATGGTTTTCTCTGGAGTCTCTTGCCTGGTTTAGAGGAAAGCCTCTTGTTCAACTTCACATTAACTTGGGGATCTTTAGAGCCGTATGTCACATGCAGCTGGCCTGTATACTAGTGGCTATTTAGGGAATTCTCTGGGAAGCCAGGAAACAGGAGCAGCGATTCAGGAGTTTACGTCGAGTTACCATACTAGGTCAGGGTCAGGACCGTAAAGATCTATGGTAAAATAAAATCAGAGAACTGGAGAGAAATGGTGTAACATGAGCTAGGCAGGTCAGGGGACCAAGAGAACAAAGTTCCAGCTTCCACCTTCCTTTTGAGGCAGAACTCTTCACCTCAAGCCCTGCTCGAGTGACCGTTGGTCACCTCCACAGACACACCGTATACATGCACTTTCTCAGATCGCTATTTCACATTCCCCAAATCCAAGATTTTTCCTAAATTGACTCTGTGCTTTTAAGTGAGGTAATGAAATCATCAGAAATTAGGTTAAGTGGTAATTTACAGAGCCTCAGATTTAATCAGTCTCTTTTTCTCTTGCTTTTCCCTTACTCAAATTCTTCACGTCTTTTTTTTTTAATTCAGTGATTATATGATCATTGTATCCTCGGGGGATGTCTTCTAACGTGGTGGTTTAGTTGGAAAAGGGAGAAAGGTTTTGAGGGCTGTGGGAGGCTAAAAAAAGGCCCCCTCAAAGGTACCCATGTTCTGATCCCTGGAGCCTGCGAATGCTGCCTTACGTGGCCAAGAAAGGGGTCTCTGTGGCTCCATTCAGCACACTGAGATGGAGGATTATCCAGTGGGACTGAATGCCATCAGAGGGCGGCAGGGGAGAGTGACACACACAGCAGAGGAGGCGGCAGTGTGACCACAGAGGCAGGACTCAGTGATGTGGCCGCGAGCCAGGCAGTGCCAACAGCCCCAGGAACTGAAGAGACAGAGAAGACTCTTCCCTGGGCCTCCGAGGCCGTGCAGCCCTGCCGACACATCCACGTTGGCCCAGCGAAACCGACTCCTGCCTCTTCCGGGCTCCGGAGCTGTAAGAGAATGAACGTCTCTTGTTGTGCGCCTTCAAGTCTGCGCTAATTGTCACAGCAGCCAGGGCAAACTGAGACGGGGAAGTAAATGCTTTGGCGGTTCTACAGCGCGCATATCTCACAGGCAGCGTCCGTGTGGCCCGTGGGGAGATCAGACCTAGGAAGTGAGGTGCCGGCGCGCTGAGACCAGCACTGCACAGTGACC
>NW_012150163.1:347344-380115 GCF_000956105.1 Propithecus coquereli
CATGACAAGTAGATTTTTATCCCTTACCCCCCAACCCTCCCCCTTCTTAGTTTTCAATGTCCACTATACCACTTTATGACTACATGTACCCTCGTTTAGCTCCCACTTGTAAGTGAGAACATGCGGTGTTTGTTTTCCATTCCTGAGATACTTCACTGAGGATAATGGTCCTCAGTTCTCTCCAAGTTGCTGCAAAAGACATTATTTCATTCTCAATGGAGAATACATTTAAAACATTCACAATTTCATACTTACATATTCTTTTGTAGAATCTGAAAATGTGGATGAAGCCATGGAGAGAGAGAACACAAGTGTAATCCTATGTCACTAAACTGCCTGAGAATTTTGGGGGTCCAACAGTCTTCTTTGGTATCGTGCTCTCTCTGTCCCCTTCAGACCAAGATGGCAATGTTTCTACAGAAATAAAATTCTTAAGAACATGTGGATCTCCTCTGTATGCCATGGGTATGCATTCCATTAGACAAAAAATTCCCAAGATTTTTGTAGATACTCCGAACTCCATGTTTGGCTTCTGCCGAGATAGCTGAGGGGATCTGCGATCACACACTTAAGCTCTTCAGAGGCCCTTTGGTGCAACTGAATACTCTGAACTTGATCTTTCCAAGGTACTAGCCAAAGGTTGTTCTGCCACCTCCTCAGCTTTTCCTCTCCTGACAATGAATCTCTTAATTTTAGCATCTTTTACAATCTGAATAAGATGAGACATTTCTCCAAGGAAGATATACAAACAGCCAATAAGTACATGAAAAGATGCCCAGCATCATTACCTTGGAATAGTATTCATCCATAGCAAGGAATGCAGGGCTGGTGCATTCTATACGTGTTACAACATGGATGAACTTCGAAAACATTGTGCAAAGTGAAATGAGCCAGTCACAAAAGAACACACACTATGTGATTTCATTCATGTGGAATGTCCAGAATAGCAAAATGTTTAGAGACAGAAGATTTATGGTGGAGGGCTGAGCAGAGGGGGAGAAAGGGGAGTGACTGCTAATGGTGATGGGGTTTCTTTTTGGGGTCATAAAAATGTTCTAAACTTTGATCAGTGAAGGCTGCACAACTCCATGAATATACCAAAACCATTGAGTTGTACGCTTTAAATGGGTGAATTTTATGGTATATGAATTTTATGTCTAATAAAGATGTCCCCAAAAGGGAATAGACTAGGCAGGTAAACATATCAACCTATGTTCAGATTATTACGTGGACTCATAGGTACCCAGTGGTTATAACTCACTAAAGCAAACAGGTTGGTAAAAATACTTTCAGATTTCAATTTATTTCCTATATCTAAAGGAATAGAGTAAGGACATGAACAGGGGATGGTTACCTTTGATGTATTTTATTTAGAAGCTTAAAAAAAAACACAACTAGAATTTCTTAATTTATACGGTATATTGAATATGAGTGGCTTAGTTTCCACCGGTATTTCACTTCAGTAAGAAAGTATTATGTGACTAATTTTGATATTATGCTACTAGTTTTCTTAGTTAGTTTTGAAGATGCGAGCTTGTCAGAAAAAACTTTTAAGATAGATCAGTATCCGTGGGACTTTTCATAGACATAAACTTGGAGTATAACCACAAATAATATACTTTAGTAACACAAAGACTTCAGTACAAAAAAAATCAAAAACCATAGCCAAGGCATAGATTTTTAAAACAAATCCTGTCTTCATCCAAAAGAAATTGATAGAACATTTACTATGTGCCAAATCCCTTAGAGAGATGAAGAAGTCACAATTCCTGTCTTAAAAGAAAAGAAAAACATCAAGCTGGAATGAGAAATAGATTTGAAAGCAGATAACCAATTCAGTGATAGCCCTTGGTAACAGAAAAGAAGGCACGATCAAATTTTGGCAAGTAAAAAATAAAAAAGGATATTCCAAAGAGGCATTGACTGTGGATTTTCTTCTAGCTCCTCCAGTATCAGCCAGGTAAGGTGGTTTAATGTAATTCTTATCCCAGCCATAGTTATTTAGCTTCTTACATTCAGGGCTGGACGATTCCAGGGAGATTTCTTCAGAGAAATATATTTTGATGTGTTTTGGAGTAAATACCACTCTTTGCAAAGGGAGAGAGTGTTCCCTTAATTCACAGCTGCTGCTGCTTCTGTCTCCAGGGTTTTGCCTACATATGAGACGTTGCCTTCTTGGTTCTGACTTAAGGATTCATATGGTGAACAGTCTGCCACAGAGGGACAGTTTAATTCAAGATTAGGTGAAAATCCCCAAGGTTCATATTGTGATTTGCAGACATGCTACCTGGTTTTAAATTTCGTTGTTCCTAATCTGTTGATAGTACAGCATGATATAAATTTATTCTTTCCTTATGATAAGAATCTACCAAGGAAATATGAGTAGTGTCTACAACAGACGTCATTGACTGCACTTCTTTTACTGGAAGGAAGGGAGGGAGGGAGGAAGGAAGGAAGGAAGGCAGGCAGGCCTATTTCTAGCATGGAGCAGTGTCTGACACAGGGCACTCAATCAATAAACGTGCTGGAAGAACTAAAAGAAGTATTTCCCGTGTTCTCACTGAGCCTTTTCCTTTTTAATAAGCAGCATCATGTTAGGTTCATCATTAATGGAAGAGGCTGCAATGGTTTATTTTTGAGCAAAAGCGATCTCACTGGAACCCATGAATTAATAGTAGAGACACTAAAAAATGGATAGCTTCTTTGATTTCCAGATTTTTTTTTGAAATTTTTGTCAGGGGAACAAACATATTATCTTTTTTGGTAGAAACAGCCTACAAATTATTCTAAATATAAACAGTATTTACTCTGAGCCTCCCAGTGAAGCCGTCTCTGATGAGCCCAACATGGACTTTGTCCCCCTTGAGTTCTGAAAACGCGTAGGATGTGGCACCTGCCTGCCAGCTCCCCACACACCTTTAGTCATTTAGCCTCTCAGTGGCTCAGGTTTGCCTTCCTCGGTGTGGCTCTCCTTCCTCCTCCTCATGGTGAGGGTCAGAGAGATAATGGCCGTCACTGCACCCTACACAGCACCTACCCACTGTCCGTTATCCCCATTGCTCACGAGAGCCGAACCTTGCAAGAGGCCTCTGACTCCTCTGAGTGGATTTTCTCTGTTAGCAAACGGGGCATGTCAGTTGCTCACCTCCGCTCGCCGGGATTGCATCACCTCGAGAAGCTGTGCCCGGGTGGTTTATTTTTAGTTTTCTAGTTTTAAAAATCTCCGGAGAAGGAACTCTAAAATGTTCTCCCATAACTTTACTGTTTAACAGCACAACTGTCTAACAAATACCTTAGGAAAGGAAAGGAGCCTCAGAAATTTGCACCATGCACTGACCTACATAAAGAATAACCTCACCCCTACAGATTGCAGCGCCCGTGCGTGCCGGTGAGCTAATAGGATGCCGAGCTAATTAGAAGTGCTGTCTGGTTTTCCAGGCTAAAGGGCTGAAGGAAACTTTATTTTTCAATGATCCTTGGATTGCCTTCAGGATGAAGTCTGAAGTAGGAAAGCCACTGGCCACTTCTTGAATCTATAACTTTATGTTGACTCCCAGTGTAAGATGGAAGATGGTGCACAGACATCTCCCCCCTTCGACTGCGAGCATGTGTAAGTGATAGAAAAATAATAATTAACATAGCTGCCCTCGAAACAACAGCAGGAGTTCTTCAAATACCTGCAAGGGAAATGTGTGCTCGAAAGAAGGAATAGGTAAAAACCTACAGCAGGAAGAAGCACAAATTTCTGTCACCCTAAGACATAGACGCTGAAGTCAGGCGCAGCAGGAGAGGCTGGAATGCTGGTGCTTATGGGAGGCCAGAGGCGGACAGCGGCCCCTGCCTTGAAACTAGGTTCACGGTCAGAGGGCCTCACATCACATGACCCATTTGGGTCAAAGGGCTCTAGCCCAAATGGCCATGGAAGGCCTAATAGAGAGCATAGTCTCAAAACTGCCCAGGAATGTTTTCGAGACCCCCCAACAGGAAGATCTCAGGACCCAGCACACTGGACTGGAAGCTTAGAATCAAGAACACAAGGCACCCCAGAAAACATCCCACTGTGAAACAGACACCAACCAAACACAAAAACTGAAAGCCAAGAAATTTAAATCAATAGAGAAAACAGAAAGAGTATTTTAGATTTCTAAAGGAATTTTCAATATGATAAAGAGCTTGAAACTATAAAATAAGAGTAGGCAATCTTGGAAAAAGCACTATGTAGGAATATTAGAAATTAAAATATAATTATCTTAAATTTAAAAAATTAATAACTGGATGAAAGAACAATCTAGACATACAAAAGAAAACATTGGTAAATGGCAGATTGAACTGAAGAAATCGTGCCAATGCTCCCAGAGACGTGAAAAGGTGGAAGATTCAAAAGCGAACGCTGGTGGTGTGGAGGTGGACCCCGCAGCTCCCATGCAGCCTAGGGGGGTTCTGGAAGGAGGATGAACAACGGAGAATCAATACTGAGTGGGGTAGTTACTGGTGAGATTCCTGATGGGAAGAAGGTATTCTAAACCTGAAAAAATATCACTGCCTGTTAAGCAGGATTTTTAAAGAAAATCCACCAGTGGACATTTTTCTAATGGAATTTCCGAATATCAAATATAATGAGAGAATCTACCTTCCTCTCTAGCGGTTTCCTGTTCACGCTTTCTGCTGCACCAACACGAACCATGCTCACAGTTTCCTGAAAATACCACACCCACCAACGCCTCCACACCCCTGCGGTC
This sequence comes from Propithecus coquereli, assembly GCF_000956105.1. Classification (NCBI taxonomy): domain Eukaryota; kingdom Metazoa; phylum Chordata; class Mammalia; order Primates; family Indriidae; genus Propithecus; species Propithecus coquereli. The sequence continues at coordinate 352,084 of NW_012150163.1, forward strand.
TTCCCAGCTTGAATGCTCTTCTGTCTCTTGTATCTTGGCCAGCAGGTTCTTTCCTCAAGAAAGTCTTTCCAGAATTCCTTCCAGTTTCTTATTCCCTGGTCCCCTTAGATGTGAGCGTGGTGGGCCCTGCTGCTCTCGGCCCCATTGCTGCTGTCTGTGGTCATTCACTTGACCTTGGCTCCCACGGCCCTGTGAGCGTGCTACAGTCAGGTATAAAGTCTTCCAGTTTTGATTCTTTGGGGCTCAGCGTGGCTCACGAAATGTGGCAGTTACTTGTCCAATGATTTGGGGAATGAATCAAGCCATAAGCCAATGAATTAGCGAGGTGATAGTTGGAAGTGCAAATGAGCCATCTAGGTCTAGGAGGCCCGCAGTGAGCCCCTTACGTGGCAGAGCTAATTACTGACAGGGCCAAGTTCCCTGGCGTGAACAGAGCACTTATATAACAGTATACATCATAACGCCTCCACCACAAACAGTCCCTATATAAAAATCTTGCATGTTTTTAAAATATCTTTTAAAACCAAATAAAGTAACAGTTTTAAAAACAAAACACATTTATAAAAAAATTTTTCAGAAAGTGAATAAATTGCCTTTCCGTCTTTTATTTCCAAAATTTGTTTTAATGGCAGTCTTATATTCTTTTCTTATTAGGCACATGGATAACCTCAAAATATGATGCTAGAATCAGCCTTGAATAGTGACGTTTAATCACATAACATTTCCATTTTAATGTGATTATCTTCTGACCATATACTTATCACAGTACAACTGGATTAGATCAATATCTAGTAATCTTTAAAATTCTCACTCATTGTCTGGCACGTGGAAATGCATCATGTTTGAAGCTGTATGTCTTTTCCAGGGCTGCTTCCATCGTGTGTAGAACTTTCCTAGAGGAAAGAACTTGGCTTGGTTTAACATGCTGTGTTCAGCACCTGGGACAGCTCCACACATACTCATGCCCCACAATGAGGCCACCTCAAATCACATTATTCCGTAATTTTCAAAAGACTTTTATGCATATTAATCCTATTTGATATTCAAGAAATCCATCAATGCACAAAGGCATACCTAACTTTTCTGATAGCTTTAGCAATCTATTGACAACCATAGAGGCCAAAAGGAAGAAACGAAAAGTGACATAATAAAATCTATGAGCTAGTGTTCTAGAAGCAGCTTTGGGTATTTCATTGAGAAATTATTAATCCCTATTTCATTATGCAATTCTAACAGCATTTCTTGCTGTTTTCCTAACCTGCCACAGATTTTTAAACAGAGAATTAAAACAGGCAAATGGTCCTGTTGAGGTCAACCACAGTGATAGCCCAAGAAGTGTATGTAACAGCCAGAAATTGAAAAGAGAAACAGACAGAAAAATGCAGAAACACAGCAGCCCAGAGCCCCTTAATGTGGTGCACACAGAGCCACGCACGCGTAGTAGCACTGAGATTGCCCTGCACAGCAGCACAACGGGACGCTGAGGAAGTGAGGACTGGGAGTCTTCAAAAGCTGTGTGGGGGTGTTTAGCATCTTCTGCGTACAAGGGCAGAGAAGCAAGCAAGCGTTCTAGGTGGACGGTGTCCATCAGAAATGGTCAGGTTGATATTAAGAGTTCTTATTAGTATAACAGAAGTGAGGGTGGTGTAATGCACTGCCTACGGGTGTCTTATCTGTTAGCTTAGGCTCACGGGTCAGACCTCTGGACAGCCCTTTGTCTTTCCAAAGTAGATAAATGGATTTTTGTGCCTCTAATGGAGAGAGCTTCTTCCAAGAGATAGCCAAAACCCCAGAAGCTTTGACCTCTGGAAATAGGATAAAAGCTTCCAGATTTTTAAAGTCTCATCCACTAGTGCAATTAACTAAACAGCTCCTCTTGGGATGAACATTAGTTTAATGCCTTCATAGGCTTGTCCCAGGTGCTTACTCCTAAGCATAGTAACCAAGATCAGGCAGGGCAGAACCTGGTAATTTGTAGCAGATATTTGGGGTATGGTCCTGTCTGAACCTGAACTAACCCACAACCCAGAGATAGCCAGGGACAGGTGAAGCTTATGGAGAATAAATACCTAGGAAATATTTTATATGTCTTTGAATTCCCAGCACCCAATGCTGCCTATAGTTAGTAGCATTTAATGAGTGCTTAGTGGATGATTGACTACAGGACACAATTGAGATCCATTCCAGACATTTGTACCTTCTTCTCTTGACGATTCCCACCTTGCTCATAAATCAATCTTGAAACAATTATCCACTTCTATACCTGAGAAATATGATCATTTGTGTGTTGCAAGTGTGAGGAGGGGGAATGATGACATTTTACCGAATCTTGATCTCCTTACCATAGTTTTTGATAGTTTAATTAAAAACAAAAAGCAAGACTGGCTTTAGTTCACCAGTCACTTACAGGTATTGTATGCTTTGCCATATGCACTATTTTTGAAGGACAATCAGAATGTTTATGGTCCTCCCCTTTGCCAATTAAAAAAAAAAAGTTTAACTATTTGCCTTGTTTTTTTTTTCTAGCTGAAGATAATAGTCTGTCTCAAAAGAAGAAGGTCACTGTGGAAGATCTCTTCAGTGAAGATTTCAAAATTCATGACCCCGAGGCTAAGTGGATAAGTGGTGAGTCCCAGGCCCTTCGTGCACGTGGGAAATAGCTTCCCCAGGCCCCTGCCGCTTCGATAGTTGGGGTTCAGTAGTTTGCCTCTCAGATGCTCTCTGGCTGTGGAAGGGGATACACAGAGCTTTTGCTGTGACGATCATCAGACTGCCATTCTAAGAAAATGTGTATCTGGTAAAATCTGGCTCCTTTCTTCATGGTGTTGCGTCACAGGCATCAGTGCGGCATTTGCTTCATGAGCAATGGGTCTGCTGAGGACGCTTCCTCCGTGCCACCCCTGGAGACGCGTTTCTCAGAGGGAGATGTGAGATGTTGCTAAGCAACAGGGACAGTGGAGGCCTCGCCAAGTGTTCCCTCCTTCTCCAGGGTCTTTGTTCTCTTTGTGCTCTTGCTTTCTCTTTCCACCAGAGAGAGAAACAAAAGTAACTCAAAGGACTCTTTTAGAGCAGTGCCAAGTGAACAGGGGAGCCCCGTGCACAGACGCAGATAAATGCATTTTCCCTCTTGAACTCAAATCTGGATTAAATTACTTTTCTTGCTTGGGTTTTGTTTGTTTTTAAACAACGGAACAAAATATAATTGAGGGCAGAAGGCATATGTTCATAATGCCTATTTTGGTTCATAAACACTGTGTCCTCCAATTGGATCTGAAATAATTTGAGTGCGTTCACGGGAGAAGCGACGTCAATGCCCGCTCACCCGTCCTCTGCAGCCGTTGTTGCTGGCGCCTCTCCTGCCATCTCCATTGCTGTTGTTTACATGTAGTTTTCATGTCAGTCAAATGCACTTGAAAATTTATTCTCGGGTCAGAGAAGCTTTGTAGTGGGATGCTTGAGGTCTAGTTCAAATCCCTGCTTTTATAATAAGTGGGATCCAGGCAGGTTAAGTGACTTTTGTGAGGTCACAGAGCTGGTAGTGGCGCAGCTGTGGCTCGAAGCCTGTCTCCCGACTTCCAATCCGGTGCCCTTTCCACATCTTGTTTAGTTGAGTGACACAGGACCATTGTGGTTTTTGGCATCAAACTGCTTCTGAAATGCTTTTCATGCTTCACAAACTCTCAAAAATCAATTAACGATGACTCTTTACCATGAGTCGCTGCTCAAAGCAGCAGCTTCTCTTTTGTCCTCTCCGATGGCTTCAGCAGTAATGTCTGACCCTTAGATTAGCTTATTCAAAATGGAAAAAGTAGATGGATCTCAGAGGGAACGTGGTGTATAAATCGGGACTAACGAGAGTAGTACATTGTGAATAACAACGGGGGGCACACAAAATCCAAAAAATAGACAGCCCTGGTCTTTTCGCTTGATGGAGGAACTGATTTTACCTTTTGTTCGGGGGCTGACTTGGTGTCTGCTGAGTGTTTGTGTTTACCCGTTGCATAGGCAGATGCAGCACCTACGGCAGGCTCTGGGCCAGGCCTTGGGAATAAAACAGGATTACTCTCCTTAAGGAGCTCAAAGTCTGTTCTGGAGACAAAACAGTGAGCAACCAATGGGAATCCTGACACAAGATGCGCAGAAGAGGAACGTGATGTTCCAGTTCCTCCTGAGAAGGCAGCTCAGAGACAGAAGATAAACTCAGTCTGCATGGATGGTCAGGGTTTCTTTTAGAGAAGGCAGAAAATAGACCCCTGGAAAAACATAAGGCTCAAATATGAGTCTGTGCTAAACCCTGGTTGGGATAACCAAGGGTGAGCTGAAAGACAATATCTAGGGATGAAAAAGAAAAATAAAACAAAACACAAGCTGGTGGAGAGGCAGAATCTGGGGATAGATAAGGAGGCCAGAAACTGGGGACACTGAACCGGAGCGCTAGGGCTCACGGGAGGTTGGAGCAGGGCCTGGGGAGACTCCTGAAACGATACGAGTCTGTATTTTTTATTAGGGCGCCCACGGTTTCAGACTTGCCATCAGTCGGCATTCTGTATGCCAAAAATAAAAAGTGAGAACAGAGACGCAGACCCCCGAGAACACACGCGTCTCTGGGAGAGCTGCCACGCAAAAGCGCGAGAAGAGTGAGATTATAAGAGAAAAAGAGCAGACACACCACAGACACGCGCGCGCTCTCGCCACAGAAAAAAACACACAGGGCCTCTACATACACAGCACTGGGAGTCAGCACAAGCAATTGAGAAGTAGCCGCGTGCCCAGCAGAAAATGCCCAGCCTGCCTGTCTTGGCAGGTTCCATCTATTCACGGAGACCACCTACAGTCTGAATCCACGTGCCCTTGGTGCTCGCGAGCTTTCTTAGGATGCTTCTTGCTTTGTGAATGTCCACACTGAATGCGAAGTTTCGCTGTGAAGTGACCAGATGCTCAGGTCTCCCCAGAGAGCGAACTCCATTTGGAGGGAGTGGGAACCTCATCATTTCCCCACACGTTAGTTTCAGCTTCCCCCTGCTTTTCTTTTATTTCTTCCCCTTCCTGACCATCCCTTTGTTCTTGCTCCCTAAAGATATGGCAGCTTAAAGTGAGTGTAGTAACTGCGATGAGGACTGAGCCTTTGAACTGGCTTTTGATGAGTAGTGTACAGAGTTCACTCATCACTCATCTGTTTACACCACAAGTCTAAGCGTCAAGATCCAGGAAAAGATCACTCCAGATTCATAGGATCATCTCACGCTGTAGAGCTGGGGTGAGCATTAGAAATTATTAGAACATCCATTCGTTCAGTAAGAGTTTACTGCGTGCCAACAATGTCACAGCTGATTACCGGGCCAGAGAGGGGGAGTGGTTTGTCCATGGAACTATTTCTTAGTGGTAGACATGGGAGTGTCAGCCCACCACGCCCATCTACCACCACCACAAGGTCCTCCTCCTCCTCCTACTCCTCTCCTTCTCATCTTTGTCACCATCATCCTCATCACCATCATCCTCATCACCATCACCATCATCACGATCACATCATCTCACCATCACATCATCATCACCATCACATCATCATCATCACATCATCATCATCACCATCACCATCATCATCACCATCACATCATCATCACCATCACCATCACCATCACCATCATCACCATCACCATCATCACCATCACCATCATCATCATCACCATCACATCATCATCACCATCATCACCATCACCATCACCATCACCATCATCACCATCACCATCACATCACCATCACCATCATCACCATCACAACATCACCATCATCACATCATCACACCATCACCATCATCACCATCACCATCATCATCATCACCATCACATCATCATCACCATCATCACCATCACCATCATCACCATCACATCACCATCATCACATCATCACCATCACCAGCACCATCATCACATCATCATCATCACCATCATCACATCATCACCATCACCATCATCATCATCACCATCACCATCATCACCATCACATCATCATCACCGTCATCACCATCACCATCACCATCACCATCATCATCATCACCATCACATCATCATCACCATCATCACCATCACCATCACCATCACCATCATCACCATCACATCACCATCATCACATCACCATCATCACCATCACCATCATCACCATCACATCACCATCATCACATCATCACCATCACCAGCACCATCATCACATCATCATCATCACCATCATCATCATCATCACCATCACATCATCATCATCACCATCACCATCATCGTCATCACCATCATCACCATCACTATCATCACCATCACATCACCGTCACCATCGTCATCATCACCATCACATCTTCATCATCATCACCATCACATCATCATCTTCATCATCATCATATCATTATCTTCATCATCATCATAATCAGCATCATCATCATCACATCATCATTATCATCACATCATCATCACATCATAATCTTTGTCATCATCTTCATCATCTTCATTATCACCACCATCATCGCCATCAACATCATGACCATCATCATCATCACCATCATCATCTTCATCACCATCATCATTATTATCATCACTGTCATCATCTACTGGGTGTTTATTATGTCTTAAGCAAAGTGCTTTATATATATTAAGACATTTAATTCTTAATATATATAAGAACTACCATTATTCCCATTTTACAGATGAGGAAATTGAGGCTTAGGATTTTAAATGACTTGATCACTATCGCATGAATAGTAAGCAGCGAAATTCAGAGTTGAACCTAGTTCTCTCTGGTTTTTATAAACTACGCTGCATTGGATAGAATCCAGGTCTCCTGTCTCTTGCCAGTTTCTTTTGGAACCTCACTGGCTACATGTGAGGTTTAACCAAGATTATAGGTTGCGAATATTTCAGAATTACTGCCAGCCTTTAAGTTCTTTATTCTAGCTTTCTTATTCCCATAATGCCTATGTCAAAGTAACAAAATACCCAAGTGGTAAAGAAAATTGGTGTTATTCTCTTCAGAGGAAGAGTTTTGATTTTTTTAGTAAACATTAACCACTAAAGTTAACAAATGTACCTTGGGTTTAATATTGGAGTTAATAGTCTGGAACTAACACACTTTATTTATCAGCAGAAAATGTGTTGGGTTGGAGTGACCCTTCCCCTGTTTTTATATACATAGGCTAAATTTTTTAATTTACCTTTTCTGAAAAGAATTGGTATAACAGCCTTTAAATTCTCTAATAACCTAAAGCCCCTGCAGACTTCCCTCCCACGTTTGTTATAACCACGGGAGAAGCCAAACGCGGTGTGTGAAATAGTGGCACTAATGACATCCAAAGGCTCAGTCCGAGCTCCCTCTCGAAGAGGCGTAGTCTCTCCATATATTTGCTTCATTGAGTAGTCTCTTACACCTGCCGTAATAACCATCTTGTAGCTCTCCACCGTTTGGAAGCCTTTGAGTGCCTTTCTGGGATTCCATGGCACGGGGCGGCTGCTGTGATGAGGCATTTTGGTTACTTTTGGTTATTTGCACAGACCAATCCTCATGGCTCTCCACGCCCATTCATTCTTCCCCATTCTTCTATGATGGGCAGTTTCAAACCCTATCATTTCTCCTCAACCCTCAAACTGCCTCCCATCCTCCTTCCCAGCTGACCCTACCAGAAGAGAGCTTACAAACAGTCCCACCATCACGACCACCGGTGTCTACACGGCCCAGTGCCCTGCCTGCCCTGCAGGTGACCTGCCTCCTGTCTGCACATGATCTAAAGAAACCTCAGGTGAACTTACTTGAGGAACAATTGCAGCAAATCTCCTCCTTCTCCCCAAAATGTTCATTTTTTGCCTTGTACGAGATGATTCCCATCATGAAACAAATATGCTGTTTCTTATCTTGAACACGAACAACTTATCTCAAGTCCACAGCCCCTGCCAGGTTCTGCCTGGCTTCCCTGTTCCCCTTTTGAGCTTGAAGCAGTTGTCTATCCATGAAATTTCCAATTGCTCTTTTCCCATTCTCTCTAAACCTCCTCCAGCTATGCGTCCACGCCCAGCACTGCCTGAATCTCCTCTTGTCGAGGTCATGATGACTTCCAGCTTGCTAAATCCAGTGGTTATTTCTCAGACCTCATCTTTCTCTACCTGCCAGCAGCAGGTAGTTTGCACAACTGATCCCTTCTTCCCCCCGATAAACTTTCCTGCTTGGCTCGTACGAGGCCATCACCGCCTCCTGGTTCTGTCTCCACCGCGTGGGCAGCTCCTTCTCAGCCTCCCTTGCTGGTTCTCCCTCTTCTCCCTGACTTTTAATGTTGGGGGCTCTGGGGGCTCAGTCTTTGGTCCTCCCCTTCTTGTATCTGCACTCCTTCCCTCGATGTGTTCATCCAGCCTCAAGGTTTTAAATACCCCCCTAAACGCATGTCTTCAGACCAGACGTCTCTCCTGAACTTCTCAGTGTCTCACAGACATCTCAACTTCAACCTTATATCTCCAAATCTGAGTTCTTGATTCCTCCCCAAACCCCGAAACACAAAAAACGAAGAATCTGCCCTGTCCACAGCCTCCCTAATGTGACTCGATGGGAAATTCTTTCTTCTAACAGAACAGGCCGGGCCCCTTGGAGTCATCCTTTACCCTGTCTCTCTTATACCCCAAATCTAACCCACCAAGAAATCCTGCCGGCTCTGCCTGCAGAACGTGCAGTGCCCACCCTGGAGTCCCTGTGACGTTCTGCTCACGACTGCCGAGCCTATGTGCAGCTGTCCACTCGGAAGCACGGAGGGCTGGACACACTTCTGGCCGCAGCAGGACCAGGACCCAGGATCTGCTCTGGTCCCTCAGGTGACAGCTCAGGTACACGGAGAATGGGTCGCTTGGGCGACTGGTGTGGAATTTTTGTTTCCTACTCTAAACGTCCTCACTCCTTTCTCTCACTGTGGGCTCTCCCTAGGGGAAATCACTCACTCTTGTGGCGTTAGTTTTGTCTGTGCGACGATGAGTTTCCATCCCATATCTCTAGCTGAAATGCTCTTCTGAGCTATAAATGTGTAGTGTGTGTGTGTGCGTGTGTGTGCGTGTGTCACTGGCTAATTTACATGTGCACTGTAGTGTCGTGTGGACGCCTTGGTTCTCATGCCCCGCACTGCATCACCCTCCCCAGACCTCTCCCTCACGCCTCCCACCGCTGCTCGCTGCTCCCCGCCGCGGCGCACACCCTGCCCGCCCGGCCTCTGCTTCCTGGACTCTCCGTGGTCGGTCTCCTTTCCTCGCCTCAGCCGTCGGCAGGCTCCCTGGTTTTCTCTTAGCCTTTGCCTCTTGGGCTTCTTTTCATTGCTTCAGACATTCACGTCTGTTCTCCTGAGAGTGGTTCTTAGGTAGGATGCCCCTTCTGTCCAGAACGTTCCCTTTCCGCCCCGGCAGTACGGCTGTCCCTGGGTTGCTCTCTGCCTCAGTCCCCACGCGGGCTTCCGCACTGCACCAATCCTTCTGGTTTTAGGTGTTCAGATAGCCCGGACTTACGCTCTTGTTGCACACGTTAAGTACAGTTATTTACTCCATATCTGTCCTTCCTTCTGCACGTAAACTCCATGGGGATGGGAGTCGCATCTGTTTGTTCACCATGGTGTCCCCAGTACCAGCAACGTGGTCAGCACGGCCGTCTGCTAGTGCTTCCTGGACTAGTGCTTTCTCATTTGACACTTCAACAGCCTAGTTTTCAAGAGGAGATGTATGGGCGTAGTGTTGGAAATCTTTTCTGATGCCGTGATCTTGAGAGGGGCCTGAACATGGGGGTCATGCAGCAAGCTCTCTGGGGGAAAAGCAGCTCAGATCGCGTGGAACAGCAGATGTGAAGGCCTTGATACAGGAGCCTGCCTGGCACATTCATGAAGAGCAATAGATGAGATTGGAGTGGAAGCTGGGGCTAGATTTCTCAGGCTCTAAGAAGAGGGGAGGCAGGTGGGCATACCCGGAGCAGAGAGGAGGAGAGCGGGTCCCTTGAAGGATGCAGATAGCCTCACCTTGCTCAGAGCACCAAAAAAGGGGTTTATTGAACCATTTCTAAGGTTCAGCCCAAGCCGCCTTCCCAAAAGGCAGATCTGCAAAAGCAAGTGTGTTTGTTAAGAGTGTGTGTCACCCGGGCTCACAGGTGCCGTGGATCAGCCACCTGAGCAGAGTGGTCCAGTCTGTTAACACAGAGGAGACGTTTTCTGTTCACAAGTGCAATGAGGAGAGGGCAGAAAACTGTCTATGTATAAACATCTTTCACCATCTTTCTGGAATTAACCTTTCCCCCCTGAGCTTCTCTCAGTTCTAACTCCCCGCCGTGAAGCCTAACTGTGGGGTAGAATTGACGGAAACCGAGAAGCGGGTTTCACCTATTAGTACTAAAGGTTCTAGAATAGCAGATGACATGGTGCAAGCTTAGGCTCACATATTGCATCAGCTACTTTTATTACATAGATTACATATTTACTATATATTATATGTATTACGTCTTTATTGTAGTAAATTGGAAATCAGAGATGAACACAATTCTAAAGGAAAATAAAAATCATCTGTAACCCCTCTAACAGGAACCAGCCACTATCACATTTTCACACATATCCTTTCAGACAATGTAAGATGTCGGATAATACCAAGTCTATTATGTAGAAAAATGTTTACAATTTATAACATAAATATATTTTCATGGCAATAAGTATTCATTTTCATTGTCATTTTAACATCTCCGTACTATTTCATTATATCAGTGTCTGTCGTTGGCTCAGTCTGTGGATACTGAAAACTCAGGCCGTGGGCGGAAAGGGAGTGGCCGACGGAAGAGACAGGGCAGGGGATGGGCGGCAGAGTGGAGAGGCGCGAACTGCAGCGTGCTGGGGGACAGTGCCACCAAGGGTGACTTGGGGATTTCACACCTGGGGAGCATCCGTTTCTGGTTGGATAATGAGTTCAGAGTAGAAGTTGATGAAAGATAACCAAGAGGAAATATTCTTTAGGTATCGGGAACTGGGGCTGAGCCAGGAGAGGCCAGAGCCACGTGGGGGGCAGTGCACAGTGTGGGGACAGGGAGCGCAGCTCAGAGCCGCTCAGGGGGCGAGGGCAGGGGGGCAGGAGGACAACCTCCACCTCGCAGCGCCGAAGAAGAGGCAGAAGGAAGTGCTTTGGGAGAGTCAGCGCCCTGCCCGTTTCTCCCACGTGGTGGAGAAATTGCCCCCCGGTGGTCACGAGCTCCTTCCTGCCTTTCAGTCCCAGATGCAGGTTTTCCGCAAGTCATTTGGACAATCTAACTCATATTTAGGTTTCGTGTTTCTGCCGGTAGAAAGGTAAACTGAGGCATGATAACATTTTAAAGACTTTATTTGAGCAGACAGCGATTCCTGAATCAGGCAGCTCCAGATCAGAAGCGGGTCTGGGCTCCACGAGGGAACATGGGGCGCTTTGCAGCACAGACACAGAAGGAAAGCAAAACAAATACCTGCCTGGCGACATTATGGAGTTGCCTTGCGTGGTCTATTCTGCTGGGGAGTCCCTGGTTATCTACGTTAGTTGGAAGTGTCTGATTGGTTAGCCTTAAGTTTTATTTTTCTTTAATGTCGGCATTTGCAAGAAACAGCTCAAAGTTTCATTGGTGACTGCAGATCACACAGGTTAAGGTCTTTGTGAGGCCAACTGGCTTCGTCGGCTCAGGGATACTGCAGGCCTGGTCTTCGTTTTAATCGACTTTAACCAGACTAGTTTATATGGCAAATACCCTCTTATTAACCCTGTCTCAGATTACGACGGGGGAAAGGTTAATTCCAGAAAGATGTCTGTGTATAGACAGCTTTCCGCCCTCTCCTCATCGCACCTGCGAACAGCAGAGAGTGTCCTCTGTATCAGCAGACGCGACCACTCTGCTCACGTAGCTGCACCTGCTGAGCCCCGGCAACACACACCCTCGACAAATGCACTTGCTTTTGCAGATGTGCCTTTTGGGAAGGCGGCCTGGGCTGAAGCTTGGTTTGATAAGCCCCGTGCCCTGTGCTCTGAGAGAGCCGAGGCCTCCTGCGTCCTTCAAGGGACCCGCTGTCCTCCTCCCTGCTCCCGGTATCTGTGGGACGCAGGCGGCCCTGGGCTGACTGGCGGAAGCTGCTCACCGCCTGATCAGCTTGTCCGCTAGCTCCAGGCTGAGCTGGGCCTCGTAGCCGTCCTGCTCCTCCCCTCCCCTGCCGTGTTCCCCTCTAGTGTGAGAGTGGTGATGGCCGTGCGGTTGGCACCGGGCTCTCTCCACTGTCTGTTTACCCTCCTCGTTGTTAATCCAGCCACTCGTTAGCACAGAGCCCCTGTGTCTCTAGGATGCAGTACTGGAGAGACTGTAAAATTGAAGAAAATTGCTTCTTTTGAATGTAGGGAAAATCAGCTGGCCGGATGATTCTGGAAAAGTCCATGTTTTAGAAGATAAAATTGGAGTTAGTGCACGGGGCTGAAAGCAACTGTGTCTCCAAATGTGCTTTATCCTCTTCTCCTTTGTTTTTCGAGAAAACCAAATGGATTTGTTTTTAACAAAGCTTATGGAGGTAGGTGGAGAAGGAATTCAAGTTTGAAATGGTCTGAGCGTTTCCACTGCTTTCTAGAGGCCACATTTCCAATCAGCATCATTCAGCCTTGGCAGCGTGGAGAGTGAGAATGTTCCTGGAGGTCACCGGCGCAGCAGCCTGCGTCAGTCGGCCCGCGAGGGGCAGGAAATGCGCGGAAAGGACAGCTTTCAGAGAGGGAGCGTGCTCCTCAGTGGCTCCGTGAGTCCTGGGGATAATAACAGTGATAATTTGAAGCCATTACATAAAATACGCATTGAAGTACATCATCGTGCCTTAGTAAAGCCCTTAGGAAATAACCAAAATGTAATTATAGTGCGCGATTGTGTAAGCCATCAATTTATTTTCCCTCTCTTCTGCTGTCATTTGCGAGATTCCACCCTTCCTCGGAAGAAGAGACCCTCAGTTGTCTGGCACTGAGAGGCCAGTGGAGCACCCGACTACCGTCACGCAGGGAAAGCTTCCCGACGTCCCTCCCGCGGCTCGGACTAGCCCGGCTCCGCCGCAGCCTGGCTGCAAAGCCTGTCGCATCCCACCCTTAACGTGTCCACGTTTCTGGTGTCGCAGCCGAGACCACTATTTGCTTAGCCTTCTACAGAAGCTCCTGTTGGATTTTCCTATGGCACCTACAGGGAGAGTTCAAAAGTCAGGAGCATTTAGTGCCACAGCAGTAATGGCAACAGTAACAAATACTCAGCTACTCCATTCCCGTCTACTGACACCCAGGGAGGCGGGAATGTTATCTCTACTTTAGAAACTAGGAAACTATGCCTCGAAGAAATTCAACTGCTCTTTCAAAGTTACAGGATAGCTTTAGAAAGCCCCAAGTGCTCCTGCCTCAGTGGCTTCCCGGTTCCCTCTCCTCCCCCGCCCAGGACCAGGACCCCTACAGGCACGTCCCTGGCCATACCAGTTCTTTGGTAACTTAGTGCCTGTCTCTCTTTTTCTCAAAATGCTTGCATTCAGCACTTCTGTGCTTCAGAAATTCGCATGCATCCTTTATGGCTTGATCCAAAATAAATACTCTGGATTTTCCCAGTTGGAATTAGTTGCTCACTCCCACATGTGGCCACAGGACTCTATAAAACCTCAACCAGAGCATCGGGTCCAGAACCCTCTAGGGACAACCAGCCTCGGGGAGGCGGCCCCCTCTGCGGGCCGGACCCGCTTCCTCGTGGGGCCGGCCCAGTCCTTCCTCACCAGCCCCAGCCCTTCAGAGGGGCTGAAGGTCCTCTGCCGAGGGTGGGACTCCCAGTTCCCCCGAGTGGTGGCACTGGGAGGTGGCACTGGGTGGTGTCACTGTGCCGGGCTCTGCTGCCGATATTGTTTAACTCATGATTTGAGGACCCAAATCATGGGTCCCTACAGGCTCAACTGAGCCAACACTCATCCAGCAAAGAGAGATTTGTCCTGGCTCTTTTAATTACTTTTCCTTGGGCAAGTGTTGCTTCCCTGGGAAATTTAAATACATCTTCTTCGTTGAATCCAATTCAAACCCTGGCCAAGACGGAAATCCCATTTGAACTTTGTGTGTTTACAGTACAAAGGGACGGGCTTTTCTCTCTTTCTTTCCTCCTTCCTTCCTTCCTATATATATATATATAGTATATGTTTTGTGTGCATATACATGTGTATATATACATATATGTGTTTTTTCTCAAGAAAAGGGATGTCAAATAAGATTTGCATATTACTAATATTTTTCCTACTCTGTGAAGTAGACATAGATTTTCCAAGACATTATATAGTGGTTTCAAAGGCTCTATGGCTGTTTAACGAACCTTCCTGAGGACCCCATGAGACTCAATCGCTCCGTTTTCCTTCCCAGTGTAGCAGATGACAGGACACACTGTGAGGCCATGTGGCCCGCTGGGTCTGGGGCCGGTGGTCTCCTGCCTGGCAATGCAACCCAGCCTGTAACGTTTTCACCCAGCAGCCCACGGACCAGGACTCACAGGTTTGTTTTATTTTTAGCTTCGTGCTAATTAAGAGTCCGAGAACTCAGGCGAGTCCCAGCGTGCCGTAGCTGCTTGGCCCAAGGGTGAGATTCCACTGCGCCCTGCTTCTCGAGTGGTCTGTGTAAAGCACAGAAGGAAGACGCATTCATTAGAGACTCTGCGTCCTTCAACACGGTGACCCTCGCACGAGCATGACATGATCGTTTATTGTCTCAATTAAATTATTTCACGTGGTCCTTAACCACGGCAACCTGCTAGAGCCTAATTAATTATCATTGACATCTTCTCAAACGTTGATCACCTTCTAAATTAATAAGAAAGACTCACTTCATCTCTTCCATAATTAAGCGCAGTCTCCTAGGACTCTTCAATCTTTCACCGACAGCGCGTCTCCCTCCACGTCCAGGTGTCTGTTTCCGTCTCTGTCTTGCTCTTGACAGCGAGCTTCTCGGGGCCACAGACACGTTGTAGCAATTATCACGTGGCTCTCATAGGCCAGAGTGACTGGCATGTAATAGAGGCTTAATAAATATGAACGGTGAATGGACAAACTGAGTCTCCATGGAAGAGGACTTAGGAAACCTGAATTTCTGGTTGATTGCGGGGTAACCAGGTTCTCCATTTATTGTAACTCTTGGCATTGAAGAAATTATACGTGCGCTTTGAATGGGAACCGCGTATCTGATTCTATGTTCTTGCCTTAACTGGGATTCTCTAACAGATCACGGAGATAGCGTCCGATAGTAGATATGTTCCCCATCCTGAGTTTGATGCCTGCCACGTATTGGTTACGCGTAACACGTGCCAGTCACGGTGCTCAGGTCTCTAGATACTTTTTCTCAGTCACTCAGAACCACCTTATGAGGGACATGTGACATCATCACCTCCACATACCCAGATACCCACACATCTTCCAACTGTCTGAGGGCATCCAGAAGCATAGACAGGAACCCATGTCCTCTGGAAGGTCCCGTGGCCTTTTTAGTATTTTGTGTTATGATTTCTTGGTCTCTTCTCTGCCTAAACCCACCTCCCTACTGCGTTCTCCACCCGGTGCACCCTCCTGGCTCCATGACACAATCTCCACCATGTCTACTATGCTCCTGGCATGGACGCCACCCCCTCTCTGTTCTCCAAAATGCACCAACACAAAAACTGTTAATACAGACATCTGTAAAAAGTGACGGGATGGCAAAGGAAGACTCTGGCCCACTGCAGAAGATGAAGCGACTGACGTGTGAAGAGCACGCCTTCCTCTCAAAGCCGCTCGGCATTCCTGCCTCGGAGGACTTGTCGTTGGCCTCCTTTTCCCCCTTGCTCGGAACGCCTCCCAGAAGCTGTGCGGCCTGGTTTTGCTACTGCTGCTTCAGCGGCACAGTCTTTCAGTAGTCCCCACTGCCCTGCACCATGGCCAACAAGGACAGCGTTCGGGCTAAGGGGTAGAGAAATGAATGAAAATTGCCTTGAAACCTAAGGTGAATCTGGCATTCACATTTTAAATGTTTTGGGGTCCTTCCATGTAGGTCTGACAACCGGGGCCCCGAGCTCCTTGTCTGAGCTGAGTGTTTTGCAGTAGCAAGCTGTTCCGAGCACCAGGGTAGGCCTAATATCCAGTGCTTTACAAATGAATGAAATGAAATTCATGTTTTTTGGAGTCTCTTCTCATATCTTATTGGAAGGGGTTGAGGCACATACGAATAGAAATATCGACATCTGGATTTTTTTGATGCTGAGCAAATTCTGGGCTTTTAGACCCCAATCCCCCAAGTAAGTGCCAACCTGGCATCTGATGCTTCTGCCTAAACTCCTGGATCCCAGCCCAGACTGCCTCTTTGGTCCAAGTCGTCTCTTCTCTCTCAAGACACTTATTCATAACCCTCTTGTCTGAATATTCTGGGCTCCTATAAAATCTCCTCCCTCTAGGACGGCTCCCAGGTCTCAGCCGCTGCATCACGCAGGTCAATTTAGCCACATGTGCTGATGCTCTCTGCTGCGCTACTGCCTCAGGGCTACTCAGCCTCTCCCAACAACAAACAAAACGCCAAATATAGGCGTTTCCCAAACTCACCACCTATTTCTGGGATTTCTACCCTTTGCAAGGCAAGGAACAGCAAGTGAGTTAATTTTCTTGACTTCTCCCAGATCATGTTCTTACACAGGGCTTTCGTCCCCACCAAAGGTAGCAGGGAAACAGAACAAACCTCAGAAGTTAACAGCAGCAAAACGCTTCCCATTAACACAAGTTTTATGGACCAGGGTACCTAGAGTCAGAGAGGTTAAGTCACTTGCCCTGGGCCACACAGCTAGAGAGTCACTGACCTAGTCTTTACTCTGAAAATGCCTTCTGAGGATTCTGAAAACTTGCCCAAAGTTCAGTGGAAAGTTGGTGCTCACTAAATGCAAGGGCGCTAACTTAGTCATCATGGGGCTGTACTTAGCGTGCAGCAGGAATCCAGAAGTATCTGTGAAGGATGAGACGATGTCCTCAGGCATTTCTCCTCCCCTGGTGCTCTCAGGATCGGCCCAGCTTCGCGGGTGACCCCCTACCCCCCGCCCCGGCCCTTGTGGACAGTCCTTTGTGAGCCTGGAATCCTATAGGTCACAGAAGAAGTGCCCCCGGGGTAAGGGATGGGTTTGGCAGCATCCCCACGGCCCCCAGGGGCTCCGAAGAGCAGCCAGGTGGAGTGTGAGCTGTGCTTTTCCCACCAGGTGCTATTTACTTATTGCTGCTGTTGGCTTATTCTTGTGTGAGCTTCTCAGCCCCATCTCAAACTCCTCTGAGCACCAAATAATGCAATTGTGATCTACAAGGACAAATTCCTGAGAATAAATGAATAGGCCTGAAAAAAATATAATGTTGCAAGAGAATTATTTGGAGAGCTTAAAAAGAATTGTTTTGTTTTGTTTTTAATCAAACACTTTGCTGGTAGATTTTCTGTGCATCCATGCCAGCTCCTTGGGGGTTGAGGAGTCCTAGGCCGGGAGTTCCAATGGGCAGATTCATGCAGATTCTGCTCAACTGCTGCCCGGTTCTCCCCGTGGTAGCATAGTTCATAGAGTGACAGCCAGAGAGCAGGAATGCGTCTTTAGAAATCATTGTAATTATTTGACATTATGTTTGTATTACCTGAGTAATGACACCCCTGCCTGACTATATTGCAAATCCCCACATGGGACAAGCCCCGCATGCAGTGTGCAAAGGAGAGAATGGATGAGTGATGGTCAGCTCGCGAGGGTGCCCCTTTCTGGCTGAAATCAGAGGGGTAAATGGCAACGTGCTATCATCCCAATCTTTCATGGGATGTTTTCTTTCTCAACTTTCTTCTCAATGACTTCTGACATTAAAATTGGTTTTTATTAAACATAAAGTACTTACGTTCATCCTTAAACCACATCCTTAAACCACATTTAAAAACTCGATGTTGGGTTAAGATCTCCTAATAAGTAAGGTTAAACAAACAAACAAGTGGATTGGAAATAAAATTGGAGCTGCTAATTTACCAGCTGATGGGCATTGGAAACAGTGATCACATTAGCACTCCCCGGAGCTCTTCCGCAAGCTGTGAAAATCCTTCCTTCCTGACTGCTCAGATCCTGTAGACAGGTCTACAACAACCATTAAAGGCTTGAGAAAAGATGCAACACATAAAAGCTAAAAAGATGTTTCTATTTCACTCTGAGTCTCAAATAAATTCGTTTCCCTCTTTTATTCTTCCCATGATCTTCCTTTGCCACGAGAGCCTCAGATTTGCCCACCTGATGTACACGCTTGATGAGCAGGAGAAAAGGAGGTGGACCAGGAAGCGAGGTCATCATCTGATTTTCATGGAGGGGCTCAGATTTTAAGCCAACACCACTGACTGTGATCATGGAATATTTCTTCTAGGTGTGGCGCAAGTGTCCTGGGTGTGAGAAGGCGGATTTTAATTTGAGGCTCCCGAGCAGAATTTTGCAAACTCCTCTTCTCTGCTTGCTCACGACCTGTAGAAATCTTCTGCTCATGTGTCTTGTCATGACTCCTCTGCCAGCGTAGCAACCTAATCCCTTCAAGAGATTTCCATCCAACCTGAGTAGCCCAAGGATCCCATCCCAGCACCAAACACGACTAAGTTCTATGTGGATCTATCTGCTTAAACATGTAGCGAGGTAAAGGAGCATCCTTAGAGCACCTTCCATTCACTTTCTAAGTATTATTAACAGTCTGCTAGACATCTGGAATTCTGATTTGTTGGATGATTTGGTATCACAAAGACATACAGGACATGGTTTGCACCTTGTATGTAGAACGTAAGGCATATTTTAAATGTCAACTTAAAAGGCATCATTTACTTTTATTTGCTTGATCGTGCAGGGGGTGGTATCTGTACACCTGCACGCTGCCCAGTAAGTGTTGGTAAATGAACACATAGATAAGCACTCCACTTTGTTCTAGAAAGGACTGGGGGCAAGTCAATGCAAATATCAGGTAGCAATACAAGATCCCAACAACTGCAAGAAAGATGACATAGGAAAGATGAGGCCAGCACCCATAGTATATGTTGAATTTCTATTAAACTCAAAGCAATAAAGGACCTCTGTGGCCTGGAATGTCCAAAGGCAGCTTCTTCCTTCTTGCCTCGCCTCCCATCTCCCTGGGCTCACACTTGCTCACCTTGTCCCCCCCTCCTTCCACCCGGTCCCTGTTCCAGCTGGAGGCTGCACCGGCCATTGCGCGCACATTAGCTCATTTGATGTTCACAGCCATTCTCTGTGGCTGGCGGCATCTCCATTTTCCATGTGAGGAAACTGATGCTTAGAAAGGTCATGTGTCATCCTGAGTCCCATGGCTAGTATCACGACAGAGAAGATGTGACTGCAGGCTCGTCTGTCTCCAAAAACCTACGATGTAGACCCTGTATCGCTACAAGGAGGTGGTTCTTTCATCCGGGATAAAGCTCTTGTTCTTCTCCTTTTCCCTTCTCCCTCTGCACCTGAGAATTTGTTCTGAAGATCAGCTGTAAAATCTCACCTAAGGGCTGAGACTTATTTTAGACTAGCCCAGAGCTAGGATGTGACCCAGAGTAGAAAACCGGCCAGTTAAAATCCCTGGAGCTGCCATATCCATCTCCTCAAATGTGGCCCAGTGACCGCCGTCTGCAGGTTAGACCTGAGATTCTTTAGAAGATAGTGCCTCTTACAGAACCAGGACTAATGGGCGCAGCCTGGAAATCGGTGCAGAGTTTGATGTGGGTTATATCAGAGACGTTATTCAGCCCCAGAATAAGGACCCCGTGTCTGCTGCAGGGCCAGATATGAGGTAGAGCCGGGTCTTCTCGAGGTTCGTGAGTCCATAACCTCTTCAAGCCCCCTGGGTGCTGTTGGGTCAGGCATGACTTTAGTGAATGAATTATATGTTGGATAAAGGTCATTTTACAAGTGAACAAAATGATGATAGGAATCTAATTCTCGGTCCATACTGTGGTGTCATCTGTGAGCAAAGACCTATGACTCCCCATAGATCAGTGAAACTGGGACCTGGGCAAGTGGACCCATGGAAGGCCTCCAGGGAAAGTGTATTTCAACTGATGCAAACAATTGAGGCTTGGTGGCCCACATAGTTTCATTTAAAGATGTAGACAGCAGAACTAAAATGTTTTTATTTATTTTGTTTCGAAATAGTTTTATCTTTATCTTTGACTGCCCAGAGATATAAAGTAGTTATAATATGATGACAGTCATATTATATAAATGAAAACACAGTTTAATGACACAGAATCTTACTAGTTCTAGGAAATTAAAATGCCTGGAATAGTCCCTTTATACTGTTGCCTTGTTATTTGGCTTTCTTAACTGTGTAAAAAGTTGTGATTTTTAAAAGAATTCCAGGGCAGGGAGTCCATTTCTGGAATTACATATAGGCCATATTGTGATTACTAAGTCTCTGCACATAGATGCCAGCAGGGAGGTTGTTTTACGTGTGAGTAAAATGTGTCATGGATCTGTAAATGCCATCCCATGTTGTCGGGCCTTTCCAGACGGAGCTGCCGGAATTCTCCAAGGAACTGTAGAAGGGGATATAAGCCAAGCAGTGTGGGCACCATCTGATAGAGTTCCTACATTGCTTGGATGGAAAGAGTGAGGCCCATGGTAGTTGGACATCGTTTTTTTATTTTTTGTATTGCTTCTTACTTATTAAAAGATGTGTTGTTTGTAAACATCAATAGTTTAATATTAGTAACAAAATTATTGCAATGCATTACACAAATGATTCTGGCAGCCAGGATCTTAAAATCTGAGAAGAATAGTTTCTTGTAATCTTCTTCCTTTCTGCATTTTAGGTAAAACCCAGATGCCTACATTTCATAAAAACTTTCCCTAGGAAATTAAAGAATACATTTCTCTTCTTATTCCAAGCACTACATTATTGACTTCACTGATTCCTCATTGACAAGACTCTTGAGATTCCCAACTCAGTGTTTTTCCATCATGTTGCCTCATCCAAGTCAATCAAATTCATTCATTTATTCAGTTAATAACTGAAAGAATGGTACAAAGATAATAAGAGATAAACCTTGCCCCAAGGCGCTTGCAGATTAGGAGGAAATTCACGTAAATAGTTAAATAACATAATGGACCACAAGTACTTTCCCAAGGCACAGAGAGGAGTGAGAGTACAAAGAAATGGTGACTTCTCACTTTGGGAGCTCAGGGAGAATCCCATGGAGGTGACATTTCAACCAAAGTGACATTTGAACATAGCTAGGACTTTGCCATGTAGAAACAACAGTATGAGGAGGGAAACAGGGAATTTTCAAAATATTGGAGACAAAAAAGGATAGGAAAAGAGTTGTGGCATATCCAGAAACCGATGGGGATGCTGGTTTTGCTTACACCTGGACCTTCAGGAGACCAGTGGAGAATGAGGCCCTGAGTGGGGTGGGGCAGACCCCGGGGCCTTTCTGTAGGGCCTCCCCTCTGAGCAGCAGGCGTCGGGGGGTCTCTGAGTGGTGAGACCCGCCCCATTTTATTTCTTGAAGGATGAGGGTGAAATGTAGCTAGTGGGCTGGGAAAAGGATGAGTACGTATGTGTTTATGAATGACTTTCTACGGACAGAGTTCTTTGGGGGAAATAAGATGGCCTATGCAAGGCTGCTTCTTTTAGCCAGCTCAGAATCCAGCAGGGACACCGAGTCACACACACAGACAGCTGTGTCTGTGCCTAGATGCAGGAAGGGGAACAGGAGGCAAAGCCACTGAACGTTTGGCACAACAGTATACCGAGCGAGGAATCATCGGAGCGGCATTCTGCGGCCTTTGTTAATGAACACTGCATAAATACCTGCGAGAGAGAGCACATCTGCACGCGGTTCAGCAGTAGGGAGTACCCAGTCCAGACTACGTATCTGTGATGGATGATTTACAAGGCAAAGTCTTCACTCTTCATAGAGAAGAATCTCTTAAGAGTTGCAGATTTCACAAATATTATATATCTTAATTTTTAATGAGATGCCCCTGATGTATTTTTAAGATTTTTTTCTCTGTGGAATACTGAACTTAATTTATTTCAGGAAAAATACAGATGGACTAAATATAATCCTTTCTCTCAGAATCTGAGCCTGCAGAGCTCCTTGTAGAAGGAATGAATTAATTTTTGAAAAGCAGAGTGAAGATGTTATGAACATTAAAGCTATAAGAATTCACTTAATATAATTAACTTGACCCAGAGGGGAGCTAGGTGAGCCCAGAGACTTAGGATTTTTACTATATGACAATATCCCATTACCAAGTATCATATATTTATCCCATAATTTTCAGCATTTTTTATGAGCGGGTTATTCGTCAATGGTAAACGTCCCCTGAGCACAGAGATTGATGAGCACGTGTGGACAGACCCAGAGGGAAAGCCAAGCTCATTTGAACCGCAGAGTCCTGCAGTCTTTGACGCTCTAGTATAAGCTTTGGGAGGGGCCTTGTTACAAAAAGGGAGGGACTCATTGTAGATCTCCTCTGTCATCCCCCCGTGGGCCCCTGAGCAAACAAGAATGGGCCTCACACCTGCTCCTACACCAGTTCCAAAGGGTATGCTGGGAAACAGACCGAAGTCTTCCTTAGGGTCACTTCACAATGCAGAAAACCTGACACTTGTTTCCTCGAGATGCTTGATGTAGATCCAGCGCCCATGGCTAGAGCTAAAGGATTCTGGATCTGTTTTTATTGTTCAGCCTAAACTACTTTTAGAGAATATAGAAGAAGATTTGCCCCCTCCTCCAGGAGGCTATTCTGGTCCAGTGTTGTGTCCAGGGCCTGCTAGGTGTCAGGGACTGTTTGGGCCCTGGGTCACCATGTGAAGAAGACAAACTCCCTCCCTGTCAGCTGACAGTGTGGTCTGGCCCAGTGGTCCTTTTCGTGCTCAAGCCGGGGAGAGCTGGGGACAACTTTCATGATCTGCGGTCCCACCTCTACTTGACAGACTAGAACGTCAACATCACCAGGATGACCTGCCCAGTGAGGGCACCTTCTAATTTGACCGTATCTGCTGGGAGACTTTTTCAACTGGAGCTGAGACTGAGGCAGGGAGGGAGGAAGGGACTGTGGTTCTATCTTCAGGAACAGAAGAGGGACTAAGTGAGATCGTCACCCACAGAAAGATGTTCACCGTATGGTGTTGAAAGAAAATAATTGAGAATAGCGTATGTATGTGCCCATTTTTCCAACAAAGGAACTACATTTTCTGCATAGACTTAGGGGAAAATCTAGAAGAGAATAAAGCAAAGTGTTACCAACATTGACCTGCTAGGATTGGGATTAGGTGCGTCTTTTTTCTTTATCTTGCTTATCTCCTGAGACACTCTGGCAGCTGGACTCGCCCGTGCTCTCTCCCGGAGCACTCCAGCAGGACGCGGGGTCTTCTGCTCCGCGGGCGGTGGGAGGGGGGACATCGTGTCTAGCGTGGCAGGAAAACAAGGCGGGGAGAGAGTGAAACAGAATGGAAGAGAGCAGTAGCAGAGGCAAGCACTTGCTTTATAGGTGCTCACAGAGAAATGTCTGAACCAACACGCAGCTTACGAGAGATTGTCACAGTTGCTACAGCCCAGCACGGAGCCTCCGGAAAATTCTACAGTCAGAAGGGGTGAAAAGAATGAAAGGAGACTGGACCGCTTGCACTGAGCTAGGCAGAAGGGAACAGAAACCCAAATACGGGGCTTAACCAAATACGAAATTAATTTTCCTCCCATGCAAGCAACTGGAGCTGTGGCTCCAGGCATTCATGCCCCAGAGAGTCAAGAACTCGGTCTTCTGCCAGGTCAGGGCTTCCAGCCTCACCTGTGGACACCGGGGCAGGTGACCCTCTGCTGCATGGCTGTCCTCGGCTTCGCGTGGTCCTGAGTAGCATGCTACCCTCCGCCCACTCAACGCCAGCGCCCACCACCCGTGCTTTAAAAACCAAAAATGTGTCCAGTCATCGCCACATGTCCCCTGGGGGGCAAAGCAACCCCCAGCTGAAAACCGCTGTTCAAGATCCCTGCGCTGCCATCAGCCACACACGGCTTCTTTCCTCAGATTCACGAAAGGGAAGTAGGCGGGTGCGTGTGTTGGAGAGTAGCAGCTTTAGAGAAGAGTCGTGGCAGTTCGGGGCTTACCTCTGTCTTGTTGGCCTCAACTTGGCCATGAATGTCCCTTTCTGACTTGTCCAGAAGTTGGGAAGGGGAATATTTCACCTGGACATACTGAATCCCTGGACAAAATCAAGGTTCTGAGAGTGAGGAAGGGGCCAGTGGGTTTGGGGCAGGCATGGCAGTGCCTCCCACTGGAGGTTAGAGGAGAGAGGAGCAGAGCAAGGCGCTGCAGTGACCTCAGCAATAAAGCGTCTCACAGATGCCAAGAGGGGCCTCGCAGCGTGGCGCACGCTCCTGCCAACGCTGCTCCCCGCCCTTTAGGACCACAGTGCCGTGAGCACCACAGCAGCCTGTGCCCGAAGCAACTGGGCTCTTGTTTCTGTGTCAATCCTCAGTGTAACTTGACTGCCGTGGGAGGCTTCAGACCTGTCCGGGCGTCACCGTTGTTCCCGCTGCAGCGTGAGGCCCACAGCCGAGCGGCGAAATCGCTCGGCCGTCCCTTAAGAGTCTCTTCGTTTGTTATCTTATTAGCTTAAAATATTTTTAAGCGTTCCCTTGGTCCTTTAGAACACATCTTTTCACTCTTTTAATGTTTTTTTAGCAAAAAAGAAAATTCAATGATGTTTAAAATTAGAGAACGGTAAAGTAAATACCTATATAATCTCACCCTCAGCTCCAACAGTTAACGAGTTACGGTCAATCCTTGTTCCGTCTACACCGTCACACCCCAAAACCCCCACACGGTAGCATTCCCTTTGCAGATATATCTGCTGGTATGTGTGTCTGGGTGCTCGGGAGCACCCAGCATTAACCCCCAGGGAGGAGTTACAGACTCGGCAGCAGGAGGAAACAGAGCAGGATTACTAACACCGAAGGGAAACGCTGCGTGGGGCGGAGTCCCAAGCAGACAGGCACATAATTCCACGGGGCCACGCTCAGTGGCGTCACGCAGGACGTGTTCATTCCGCCAGCGAGTGTGGTACAACGTAGGTGGAATTTCGTCACCGGGAGACCTCACTGGAGACTCAGGGCCGTCCTTGCAGGTGGCTGGTCTCGCTTAGTCCTCTGCTCTCAGAAGGAAAGCAGGTGACCGGCACAGGCTGCTTCGGGCAAATAGCTTAGGGACAGAGAGCTGCTCTGATCAGTTAGGAGGAAATGTTCTGGAAGTAGATAATGGTGGTCGTTGCACAAATGCGCATACTAAAAAACACTGAATTGTACACTTTAAAGTAGTTAAAATGGTGACGCTTGTTATGTGAATGTTGTCTAAAAAAAGATACATCATACCTGGCACCATTTTTATAAAAAGGAATAGCGAGAGATAATGCTTGCGGGTTGGTTTTGGAGCTGAGTCACATTGTGTTGAACATCAGGTGAAAAATTGAGCTCTATTCGTGGTTCACAAGAAGGCCAGCCCGAGAAGATTGTCAAGGGCAAGGTCGTACTCACCGGCAGAGAAAGAAAAAAGACAACGTGAGGAGAAATGACGTCACAGGCTTGGGAACATTTTCATCAGAGTCTTGAAATTTGAGAGTCATTCGGCTTTCGTGCTCGTGATCAGGGAACTTGAACTTGTCTTTCAAGGCCTCTGTCTGGTCAGCAGAACAGCTGCTGCCTTGGATAATTCCACGTGTGATCCCAGAGCCCTCAGAATTCCACGTATCCTTGCTGCCTCGGTTTCCTCTCTGGCAGAGGAGATCTCAAGGTGTTCTCCAATATAGCGCAGTCTTTAACTGTGGTATTAATATCCCTTGGCCAAGCAGGCGAAGCTAAAAGCTTATCCTTTTGTGTATTTGTCCTTATGTTTGCTTGTTTATTCGAGAAATACTCACTGAGCATCTTCTACATGCCAGGCCAGGTGATTCGCAAGGGAACAGAGCCTCCTAGTAAACCAGAAAGAGCCTGCACTTCGAGTCAGGGACAGGGACTCCAGCCCCATGTTCTACACTTACCGCCTGACGACAGCGCCTCTCAGTCATGCGTTCCTTCATCTGCACGACGTGCTTACAATCGTGACTTTTATAAATCACTGCTTAAGACAAGATGAAATCACTTAACTGAAAGAGGTTTGGAAACACACAACCGTGGCCGTTATAAATGATAATGAAAGAATACAACTCTTGCTTTGGAATCTGGCTCTACGTTTGACTTTAGCTAAGCATCTGATCAAATCCAACAACAAAAACTTCTCAATAAAGGAGCATTTCAAAATACCCATGGGACTCATAGCCACAACATTTAAGATCAGAATCATATAGTTTGTGAAAAGTTTCCACAGATGATGGCTTTTTTGGTAAGGAAACTGCGGCTTACAGATGTTTTGAGGCTTAATGAATTAACGCATCTGTCTGCACGTGAATGAAGGACAGAGATTAAAACCCCAAATCCTGATTTATGGATAAATAATATAAACAATAAAATATAGTTTCAGCAGAATTATCCCTGCTCACTGACATGATTAATTCAGAAATGTGTCTTCAGTTGACCTATACTATTATTTTTAATTAGTTTTTTAATAACCTTCATAGTGTGAGCATTCTGTGAAACAGTGCCCTCCAGTGGGTAAGGATA
Organism: Propithecus coquereli; assembly: GCF_000956105.1. Taxonomy (NCBI): domain Eukaryota; kingdom Metazoa; phylum Chordata; class Mammalia; order Primates; family Indriidae; genus Propithecus; species Propithecus coquereli. Next base: position 378,774 of record NW_012150163.1, read on the forward strand.
CACTTGACAATAACCACGCTATTTTTAGTCTAGCCGGAGAACTGATGGTAAGGCTGGTGTTTAAAGAGATTTATGGTCTTGCGGCAGATGTATATATTGTATACGTGTAGCAAATAGGTGTGAAGACAGATATGATCTGGCTTGTTAACCGGGTATATGATTTCTCGATCACTGACCTATTAATTTGCTTATTAATACATAATGTTACCCCGAGTGTAAATTTAGCTGCCTGTCATTTCTAATAACATTAGCGATATGACATATGATCATTTGAGCAAGAGCACTGCTTTCTGCCAAAGCCAAGAGCCTCAATAATGATTTTTAAAATGTGGTTAGGTGTGATTTGAAAGACATATGAGTACAGGAATAGATAAGTCAAAGGATCAACATATGGGACCTAATTTTTATGAAAAATGACTCTTGTCTCATCCTTCTTTTTTTGTCCAACAGATCATTACAACCCCAGAGCTCAATATCATATTTCTCAAAATGCAAATTAAATACTGCCTCTCAAGATAGCCTTTCTTAACTAAAAATATCCAAGTTTATCTTTAAAAATTAAGGCAATTTTTGGTTAAAAAGACAGTAAGTGGAAAATGTACACTAACAATTTTTTTTCCTTTGCTGTGGAACTCTATTAAAATGAGATGTTTTTGAAGCTTGTAGTTTGTGGTCAAACCCGCAATCATGCGTTACCTGGCGCGTGACTGTCTGGGGCCATGCAGTCACCGCTGCAATACGGTACTGAAAGAGACTACGTCGTCTGGTAGGGACCATAAAGGTTTGGTGAACAGAATCGAGAAAATCTTCTACGTTGCGACTGCAGAGTCAGTGCTGGAAGACTGTCTCTCTGACGACCAGCACTGTGTGCTTTACGCTGCGTCCTGGATTGCAGCCTCTGAAAAGTCCGAACTTTGCCATCTCATCGGAGGCCTCCAACGCACATCCATGGGATTCCAGAGCTCACGGGAATGTCCTGTAGCCCCGCTGAGGCCTCTCATCCTGTGCTAATCCTGGATTTGAATTCATTCTGAAAGACTTTTTAAAATAAGCCTTTCATTTTACTAGATTTACACATACAGGAGAGTTGTGAAGACGGTACAGGGAACTGCCACACAGCCACGCCCAGTGTCCCCTGTTATTAACATCTTATAATGGGGAACACTGGTCACAATTGATGAACCAATATTGATACATCAGTATTAACTAAAGTGTATACTTTCTTCAGATTTCTTTTTTTTTTGTTTGAGACAGAGTCTCACTCTGTTGCCTGGGCTAGAGTGCCGTGGCGTCAGCCTAGCTCACAGCAACCTCAAACTCCTGGGCTCAAGCGATCCTCCTG
>NW_012150163.1:392580-393635 GCF_000956105.1 Propithecus coquereli
CCTGAGCAAGAGCGAGACCCTATCTCTAAAAAAAAGAAAAAGAAAAAAAAATTTGCTCAAACAAACTCAGAGAGCTCACAACACAAAACTGTGGCGCGTTGGGTCCAAGAGAAAACTTACCACATTCCCCCGTGCGGTGGGAGAGCAGGCGGCACAGAGGCCGGCAAGCACCTCACCTGTTTCCTCGGGCTCCTGGGCGTCTCAGGGAGCTCCGTGACAGAACCCACTTCTGACAAACAACGTAACGGAGTGTAGTTGAGCAAGGAACGAGTCACACATCCAGCAGCCAAGCCAGAAGAGGCGCAGAGAGACTCCAGCGCTGCCATGTGGTTGAAGAGGGTTTATGAAAGAGAAGGCAACGTAGAGAAAATGGAAGTGGGGTACAGAGACAGCTAGGTCGGTTGTAGCTCGGCACTCGCCTGCCTTAAACACCATTTAAGCAGTTGACCACCTTTGGCCAAAACGCTATGATCAGCAGAGGAGACGGAGGAGGGAGGAGCAGAGATGATTGAATGGAGCAGACTTTGGGCAGGACAGACAGCTGGCATTCTTGTTTTTGAACTTTTTAACTAAAGTACTCTTTTAAGTGAAACCAATAAGCCTTAGCCAAGGTTATAACTTAATCAAGGAAGCGAGAAATAGCTCCAAAGAGGTGGAGTACGGTTTTTATGAGATCCACGAAGGCACAAAAACTGCTCATAGAAAGAAAAGTCTGACGAGCCATAGACGAGCTGCAACCCACACTTTTGTCCAGCCGTATCCTCGGGTCCCAGCTTCTCAGCTGACCGTTTATGCATAAATGTGGAAAAGCTCCATATGCCCCCACAGAATGCAGGAAACCAAAAGCTGTGCACGGAAGGGAAAAGAATCAATAAATGGTAAAAGTTACACAAATATTAAACCAGAGCAGACATTCTCTGTCTGAGAGTCAAACCTAGGCTGTTGAGGTGTAGCACGGAGCTGTAACCAGGAGGCCACAGAGCGAGCTGGCTTTTATTGTTGTTTCCGCTGGGGTGGTATACAGTGGATTTTTTTTTATTTTTAGGTCAGATTTT
>NW_012150163.1:393685-399780 GCF_000956105.1 Propithecus coquereli
CTTTGTTCTTATATAACTGTGCCCCCTCCCTTTTTTCCTACTATTATTGTCATATAATTTACAGCTTCATGCATTATAGGCCTATCAACATAGTTTTATAATTATTGCTTTATGCATTTATCTTTTAAATCTTATAGAGAAAAAAAGCGGTACACACAAAAACACACTTAAACTGTCTTTTGTATTTACCTATGTAGTTATCTTTAATGATGTGCCTTAATTCTTCACGTGGATTTGAATTACTGTCTAGTAAAGTAGATAGTAATTTTCATTTCAGACTGAAGGACTCCTTTTATTAATTCTTATAAGGCAGGTCTTCTAGCAATGAACTCAGTCTTTATCTAGAAATGTCATAATTTTTGAAAGATCACTTCTGAAGGGTAATTTTGTTGGATATATGATTCTTGGTTGATAGTCTTTTTCTCTCAGCACTTTTAATATGTCATCCCACTGCCTTCTGACTTCCATGATTTCTGATGAGAAATCAGCTGTTAATCTTATTGAGAGTCTTATGTATATGATGGATCACTTTTCTCTCCTTGCTTTCAACATTCTGTCTTTGCCTGTCTTTTGACAGTTTGATTATGATGTGTCTAGGGGTGTATCTCTTTTAGTTTGTTATATTTGGAATTTTTTTAGCTTCCTGGTTGTGTAGACTTGTGTTCTTAATCAAACTTTGTAATATTTGTCATATTTCTCAAGTATTATTTCCTCCCTTTTTTCTCTCCTGTTCTTTTGGCACTCCTATTATGCGTATGTTGGTATAGTTGATGATACTCCACAGATCTCTGAATCTCTGTTCATTTTTCTTCATTCTTTTTCCTTTCTGTTCCTAAGAGTGGTTCATTTCAATTTATCAGTCACTGATTCTTTATTTTGCCAGGTCAAATATCATTTTGCAACTTTCTAGTATATTTTTCATTTTAGTTTGCATACTTTCAACTTCACAATTTCTATTTGGTTCTTTTTAAAATAATGTCTATCTTTTTATTGATTTTTCTATTTGGTGTAGGGGAGAAGGAAAACTTTTCTTTGACCCCAGAAGGTTCTCTAAAAGATTAACTCACAATAAGGCAGATTAATAAGAGAAAGAGATTAAAAATTTATTTACCATGCACACAAGGAGAATCACAGAGTGATTACTCAGTATCCCAGTGAGGTTCAGAAGTTTATATACCCTCATTTTAGGGGGAAGTGGGAGATAAGGAATATAGGTAATTCTGTTTAGGGGCAATAAACTGTTACTAGGGAGTATGAAAAGATATTTGGGAGAATGAATGGATGGGGAAAACGGATTGACTTGTAAATGATTTTCTTTGGAAATTAGATTAACCTGAGAGACAGGTATTATTTTTCAAATGGGCTGGGCCAGGTCTGGTTGCATTCTTGATTTTTTTTTTTTCCAGTAAGATATTGGGATATTAGGGAGGAGAAGGAAAAGCAATTATTCTTTTCGATGGGTCCATCTGTTTTTATGTAGGTAGAGGGAAAGCCCCTTCTAATGCCTTTTGATCTCTAAGGATCTTTTAATTCAAAATATTCCTTATGGTAAGAAATCATATTTTGGGGTGAAATTTCCTGAGCTCCTTTATCTTCCCATCTGGAACTTCTCTAGAAGTTTTGCACATTAAAAGCTGAGTCAATGGCTGTGGAGCAAGAAATTAAGTTAGTAGTTGAGTTACAAGAGATTTGAAAAGGAAGACAAGAACATAGATGAGAATGAATAACTAGAAAAGAACAAATTTAAGCACATTTTTCTATATTCTATTAAATTAGTCTCCCATTCCTGCAACTAGGTCAGCCCAATAGAATGGTTTTGTTCTATTATTCTGATGGAGAATATTTATTTTTCCTTTTAAGAAGTATAGGTCAGTCTCTATTTTTCATGAGTGGTTTATATAGAAACAGCATTTTTGCCACTAATCACATGAGTTCTTCTCTGTGGGGTTCTCAAGGCATCTAGGATGCAGCTGTTTTGAAATATAATAGAGGCTAGGCTGTTGACTTTTAACTGAAGTGTTCTAAGTGTTTGTATAGTGATATTGAACTCTTATTTTATTAACAGAGAGATTTAAAACTGTCTTTTTAATCACTTAAGTTTTAAATATCAGGAAAAGAGTCTTGAGTACTGAAAAGAATTTAGAATTGTGATATGTAAGTGGATTTTTTATAACATCGTGTCTAGTTTGTGTGGTATCACTTTATGAATGAAAGAGTCTAGATTTGTAAATCGGTTGGCATTTAAAGTGGAATATTGGTAATAGAGGGTGTCAGATAACTGAGTTTACAGTGTCCTGACTAGGTAGGAGCCACTTGTATATTTTATCCCCACACAACATACAAAGGCCAATGTTATTCTCTACATAAGGTCAGGTGGGAACCTGTGACCCGGCAGCCTGGAGTTTTTGTGACTTTTCTTTCTCATTGGCACTTTTATATCTCTAATTTTCTTGTGTTCCTGTGAGTGTGTGGTAATAGAACAGGTTATAAAAACAGGTTTATATAAAAGGCCTTTGGTCCAGTTTTGGCAGTTATTGGGCATGGTTTGGTCACCTAACCAAGTCAGTCCAGACTTTTGGTCGATCCATATGTAATCTTTAGTGTCTGGCAAGTTAACAAGGGGAGCAAGTGAGATATCCCAAGTTGTATAGGCCTGTTTTGTGAGTGGTTTGTAGTATCTGGTGATTTGACAAGTGTCGACATTATGAGAGTTAGTGTCAGTACCATTTATGATCTTTGTAAGAAGTATGAGAATGTCACCTGTGGAATCAAACCGTAGGGTCTGGTCATAATATTGCCCTAGTATGTCACCTAGAAAAGAGCTAATATCTTCCTTGTTTTCAGTGTAGAGGGAAAATTTTTTTTTCAGTGACTTTACCTGAGCAAAAGACAGTTCTTGAGCTTTTACAGAGGTTTTTCTGTGTCCAGTTGACTCACCAACAGGAGAAGTAGTACGATGTCTTCTCTCTGGTTGTGGATGTCACATCTTGTCATGCATCTATTTTTCAGTCCGGTTCTGCCAGACACTCACTTTGGCAGAAACAAAAATGAGTTTAGGTTTCTTTGTTTGATCTAGATGTTGGCATAACCCGCAATTAGATTGACTAGTGTGGCCAGGGTTGGAAAGACGGGTATAAAGCGATGTTGAGTCTGTGCCTGACCTGCTGGAAAAATAGCAAAGGTTAATAAGAGCAAGGCAGAGTTGAAGGAAGAGTCAGAGTGGAAGATTAAAAGGGAGGATGGGATAGGTTGAGGCAGTCTCTAAGCAGCTTTAATGTGCAATCTTTAAAGGGGGAGGCCTAAAAGAGGTATTTTTGTTTGTTTGTTTGAGACAGAGTCTCACTCTGTTACCTGGGCTAGAGTGCCGTGGCGTCAGCCTAGCTCACAGCAACCTCAAACTCCTGGGCTCAAGCGATCCTCCTGCCTCAGCCTCCCGAGTAGCTGGGACTACAGGCATGCGCCACCATGCCCGGCTAATTTTTTCTATATATATTTTTAGTTGTCCAATTAATTTCTTTGTATTTTTAGTAGAGACGGGGTCTCGCTCTTGCTCTGGCTGGTTTCGAACTCCCGAGCTCAAACAATCTGCCCGCCTCAGCCTCCCAGAGTGCTAGGATTAAAGGCGTGAGCCACCGCGCCTGGCCTAAAAGAAGTATTTTTAAAGGACCCTTTGGTAGAGGTAAAAAGAAAAGAAACAGAAAAAGAAAGGGTGTAAAAGAGGTCTCTTGATCTGCGATCTTGGGAAAAACTGTCTACTTTGTAAAGGTATCTGTTTTAGGGGCGTGGGAAGTGTCCTTGGAAATCCTTATTTTTAGGTCACCTATGGGGTAGCCTTTTAATTGTCTCAGTGTAGTTTGGCATTGCTTGCATGAATCTAGGAAGATTTTTCTTTTATTTTAATGACAGTGTAGGTGGTTAACAGGAATTCATAAGAGACTTCCCAGTCAGGTGACAGCACATGTCTCTTTTTAAAAAAACGGTGACGTGCACACAATTCTCTCGGTCAGAAAGGCTGGCCAGGCTTGTCCGTGTGGAGGCCACAGTCCTGCCTGTTGGTGAAATGCCTAAGCGTATTATTAGTAGTTAGCGCTGTGGGTAGCTGGTCATAGTATCGAACTGTTCGTTTCAGTCTCCGCAGTGATCAGTCAGCCCAGGCGCGGAAGGCTTGGAGGTGTCAGTGGGCATGCGGGTGCTGAACACTGTTTTAAAAGGGGTTAATCTGCGCCTCCTATTTGGAGCATTCCAGATTTTTGTAAGGGCCAAAGTAACGTTTTTGGCCGTTTAAGTCCAGTGTCTTGACAGACTTTTTCTAGAGTCCTTTTTATGTCTAGATTTTTACATTCTATTTGTCCTGAGGATTGGGGTGATGTGGGGTATGAAATTTTAATGAGGACCCCAGAGCTTTGTAAGCAAGTGGCTTATTTCTGCTGTAAAATGAGTGTCTTGCTCTGCCGTAAAGGAGCCCCAAGACAAGGAGTCATCTTGGTTACGGATTGTTTTGTCGCCGTTGCAGTGTCAGCACACCTGGTCGGATGCTGTTCAGTCTGTCCACCAAATACGTAAATAATAAACGAACGGTGAGAACCGTCTGTAGCCGGGGTAAGTCTGTAAAGTCAATCTGGAGCATCACAGCTGCAGTCTGGGCCTTTGGGGGCTTCCCAGAGAGGGTTGGGTTTTTACAGATTTGGTGAGATTTATAATATGAAGAGTGAACTCGGAAATAATTTGGTCAGAGACTTTGTAGATCCCAGGGAAGTACTAACTATATATAAATTTTTAAATTATTCCCCGCATGTATATATGTCCCATCTAATGGGAGATAAGTGTAAGCTAAAATGTTAAAAGAAAAGGGGCCACAGGGAGTCTGTTTGGCCTAATACATAATCTGTCTGATAATTATTTAGCGCCCTGGTGTTTCTACGTATCTGTTTTGGATGGTGGGGCATTGGCCTGATAATAATATCAGACAGGGATCAGGACGGGGTACTCAATTCTATTAAGGATGGGAGGCCATTTGGGCCCATTGCTAGTAGCCCATCTGTCCTGTCACTTTTTAGGGACAGAGCATCCATTTCCTAGTGTGGGCTGGCAAGGGACAATAGCAGTCTCGGAAGGAAGGTGAACAGCCTGTAATAGGGCAGCAGCTACAGGCCCATTGGCAACAGGAGTGCCAGCAGGAGTTGAGAAACCACGGGATTTCCAAGCTGTGCCAACTGCGTGGCAGACTCCAAAGGCATGTTTGGAATCTGTGTAAATAGTGCGGTTCTTTTGTCCATGTGCAGGTTTTAGCGAGGCCAATGACGAAATTGACTAAAGCCATTTTGGGGTGAGCTTTTGAGTGCCCTGAGATATTTTATGTATTAAGTTAGTGACAGTCGTCTGTGCCCACTGGAGTTTAGACCTAGGGGCTTTATGGCCTCGTTCAGCTGGAGTCTTTAAAAGAATGAGGGCGGTTAAGAGGGCGCCCTGTTTATAGAGTGAAAGATGATCAACGTGCTGAACAAGAGCGGGTGCTTGGGAAAATCAGCTTCGAGCGTCTGAGAGCGTATTGGAGGACACTTGCAGCGTCTGAGGTGTCGGGTCCATGTTAATCGTCTCCCTCTGAAGGTGACTGTACAGCGAAATTGTGAATCAGGGTGCGACAGAATCGACGAGGCAGCGGAGCAGGGGTCAATGACTGCGGTATTGAAGTCCCATGAACTAAAAGGTGCTTGAGTTAGTTTTTATCTTCTTCATAAAATATTTGACTTAAGCGCTTATTTTTTGAGCTAATTAGAGCTCTTTTATGTATTTTGGTAGTGAAATATCATATACACATGACATGTACACACATATAAACATGTAGACATACAGACAGAAGCAGATCTTATAATTCTCATAAAGAATTTTTAATGTTGTGTTTTAAATATTATGTTTTAATTCAGACTATCAATCTTAATTACCTGTTTTATTGTTTTAAGCAATTATTAGCTAGGCAACGTTTGCCTTAGTAAGATTTTGCCATGTCTGTAAGTGTTTGCTGTTTTGAGGGCCTAGGACTTGTACATGTACAGGTGGGTGTAGTAGAGTACGCAGTGCTGCAGAAATTGTAGATT
>NW_012150163.1:401590-416447 GCF_000956105.1 Propithecus coquereli
AACCTTTTAAGACAAAGACTCCCCCAGAGCTTCACACGTTCGATACAGAGTGTGTTGCTTAGAATCTTACAGGTCTCGGACTCGCAATCTTTTTAGACTGGCCGCCTGGCGTGATCCCAAAAACACATGCCCCCAAGACGGTAGAGACTGAGGAGAAAATTCCTACTTGGTCACAAGACAAGTTTTCAGGGACATGAAACAACACCAGAGGGGAACCTCATATGGATTTTTTTCTTTTGGGCACCTGTAAGCAAAGTTTGTCTTAATAGACGTCAGTTTAGTCGGGATTGTATTAATACAACCGGCCGGTCTGTACGGCTGGCTTGAACAGTGGGCTTACGGGGGTTCTGGGCCCATGTTCTGCCCTACAGTAACCCTGGTTATGATAGAACGACACAGAAAGACGATGACCTAGGAATGTAATAAAAAAAGGCTATTTCTGAGAGGAGAGGAATTAGACAATATGAATATTCATACCACATAAAATACCAAAAAATATACTAGAGTTGCTATGCTAAGACTTGTTGCAAATAGAACCTTTTCTCTCATTAATCTTAAATTTAGAAAGGCAAAAGAGACCGTGATCTTTACTGTCTGCTCAAGGGGACCCTGCCAGAGAGACAGAGGGAAACCGGGAATGTAAGGGTGAAGGGTTAGGGTGTGAGCTAGTGCGTGCAGGTTTTGAGAAAGATTTCTCCAGACAAAGATTAGGATAGAAAGAAGCTTATCTTACTTTTCCCAGGTGGAAAAGGGCCAGCACAGTAGAAGAGAGGAAGCTGATGTTGGCAGAGAGAATCGGGTGCTCTGGCTTTTTATTTAGGGTGTAAAGAAGATTTGTGGCTGTAGCCAAATTAACAGGGTCCTGTAAACTATCCCTCCTTCCCTTCTTAGAAGCAGCAGGACGTCAAAGTCCAAGAGTTGGCTCCTCTGCCTTTCCTTGGAGAAGGGATTGTGGCAGATGTGACTCTACCCTGAGATGTGACTGAGGCCTGAAGCTCACACCCTGCTGTTCGCTTAAGACCTCCAGGGCTGTAAAACAAATTCTGAAAAGCAGTTTCTGATGAATGGGAAGAGAAAGATTTACATTTCTTTCCTCTGTTGGCTCTTTTCAGACCTTGTGAAAACGGAACCCCGCGGGGTGCCTAACAGCTAGTGTGCCAGGGAGAGAGAACAGGGAGAGAGCTCATGATTGCTCTTTAGCTGTTGTTGGGGACATTGTGGGATTAGATATTTTCCTGTGGTTTTTGTAGATTTTGCAAGGCTGCCCTTTCATTGATCTTTATTATCTGCTCAGCGGGACCCCCAGAGAGACAAAGGGAGGCCGGGAGTCTGATGGTGGGGGTCTCACCATTCGCCAGCTGGTTAGAGTCCAGGTCCCTCCCCGCACTGCGGCTTCCAGTAGAGCGGCCCTAAAGATCCTGCCAACTGTGCCAAACTGTGGGGAAGAAGGAAACCTTCTCCTTCACCCCTGGACAGTTCTCTGAAAGATCAACTCACAATAAGGCAGATTAATAAGAGAAAGAGATTGCAAATTTATTTACCGTGCACATGGGGAGAATCACATTGTGATCACCCAATATCCCAATGGGGTCCAGAAGTTTATATGCCCTCATTTTAGAGGGGAGGCGAAGATGAGGAATATAGGTGATTCCGTTTAGGGACAATAAGTGGTTACCAGGGAGGATGGGTAGATTTTGGAGAGAACAAATGGATGGGGGAAAGAGACTGACTTGCAAATGAATCTCCTTGGAAATTAAATTAACCTGAGAGACAGGTATTACCTTTAAAATGGGTTGGGCCAGGTCTGGTTGCATTCTTGATCTTCTTTCCTGCAGCATATTGGGATAATAGGGAGGAGAAGCAAAGACAATTGTTCTTTCTGATGAGTCTGTCTGGTTTTATGTAGACAGAAAGAAAGCTCCTTCTAACACTTGTTGATCTCTAAGGGCTTTTTAATGCAAAATACTCTTTATACCAAGTAGTCATATTTTGGGATGTAATACCCTGAGCTCCTGTATTGGTAAGGCATAGTTCTCATGCTTTTCCATAGTTCTTTATACATGGTTTCCTTTAGTTATTTGAACATATTTATTCAGCTAATTTAAGGTTTTTTCCTAGTATGTCCAATGTCTTCACTTTTTTAAGAATAGTTTTTATTATTCAAAAAAATATATAGCAGTTTTTTAACTGCTGTTTTCTTATGTATAGTCCATACTTTCCTTTTTCTTTGTATGCTTTATAATTTTTCGTTAAATACCAAATATTTTAAATAATATAGTGTGACAAGTCTAGAAATCAAGTTACCCTTCTCCCCGGGCTTTGTCGTTGCTGTTTGTTATTGTTGTTGTTGTTACTATTTACTTAATTTAAAGGCTTTCCTGAACTAATTAAATAAAACTTACATTGTTTTCATGTATGGTCACTAAAGACTCTGCATGGTTAGCTTAGTGGTCAGATAATGATTGGACAAAGATTTCCTTAAATACCTTAGACGAATAATTGCCCCAGCTTTTGCCAGCAGGGTCTGTAGGCATCTTAGGGCCCAGCTCAACCTCCCCCAACCAGTGGACACAGTGCTGCAGCCGTCGTATCCCGCTTGCTCAGAGGCTCACGGGCAGACCCAGGTGAAGATGCAGGCCTTCCCAGGTCCCTCCTGGTACAACAGGTGAAGCCCTGCACCTGCTCAGGGCTGTCTAGATTCCCAGCAACACGCCCCAGCTCTGCACAGCCCTCAGGGACATCTCATTTCCTAGTTTCTTCTTTTAAGTATTTTTGGCAACATCTTGTTTCCCCCGGTAGTTATCATCTTCTCATGCAGCTGCCATTTTAAACAGCTGTCACTGATTGTTGTCAACAAATGCCCTAAGGACAAGGCTGTTTGCAGTGAGTGAGCTCTGAGTCAGATCAAAAAAAAAAAAAGACCTGTGAGAAAGACCTGTCAGATAATGACAGTTATCAGGACGTGGGCTTTGGGGAAGCTATAAAGCTGTTCTTCCCCTCATGTAGCTTCTAGGCTGACGATTTTCACGCCTACCATGACTGTGAGGCTGTTGGTTTGCAAGACGACTGTGGAGCTGGGGAGAGAGACAGAGAAATAGGGCAAGTTAAAAGGCCAAAAGTGCATTCTTCTTACTGAAATTCAGTGAGTTTTCTTGAGTCAACGTTCCTCAGATTGTGGGAAGTCATTGGTTAATTGCCGAGATTTGGAAAAGTTGGTTTTCACCTTTTTGCAATCAATCTCATTGCTTTTTTGAAGGAGCAGATTTTTGAAGGTGCTTACTCTGCTATTCTTGAAGCGGCTTCCTTTTCCATAGGCTTTTACATGCAGTTCTTTCTCATTGGTCTTCAAAATGGCCTGTTTCTCAACTCTGACACATTGGATATGAGATGATACTCAATGACATTCAATGCTTTCAAGAACTTTCAGGGAAGATTTTAAAACTTTCACAGTCTTTTGTGCTACCAGGAGCAGTGCGTTTTTAGGGGATGAGTATTGAGTACATAGAAACTCATATTCCTGACATTTTTAGTGTTTAATACTATATTTTATAACAATACAATTATTTGGAAAAGAATCACATTGACATATTTACTCTGCAGTGTTGAAATAGCTAATGCTTTGAGAAGCATCCTCTGAATAATGAAATGTGTTCTGTCTTTTTTTGTTTATTTAATGTACCAATTTTACGTGATATTCAGCGTTTAACTAAATTCCTCCAAATGACCTATTTAGAAGCAATTTCTCTTTCATTCTTTTCTGTATGACTGCTAAATACATGAAACATGATGACCTATAAAACCTGAAAGAGAAAAAACGTGTTTTTTCCTTTCTTTCTTAAAATTAATGAGGTCCATATTTAGGGTAGAATGAGTAAGAGGCTGCCCCACCTCCCCGTTTTAGAAGCTAGATGTGATCAGGGAACACTATGGACGGGCACTATCAGACGTTTCTCTCTGTACTTTGAGATAGGAGAGCGATGACTGTGAACTTAACACATTTTCCCTTTCTAGTGGTGATGGATTAGCAGGGATGGGGATGATTTCCCTAGAAAGTTCTCTGAGAACCTGGAAATTTACCATCATACTTCTCTAGCCCTGAGCCACTTTGAGTTTGCCAAAGCCTCCAGCAGGTATAGAAATTGGTTTCCAAGTGCACAAACCATATTAGCCAATCTCCTAAGGCACTTTTTCCTTTGATGACCATTGAGTGTGTTAAGCGGCAACTTATGCTCTTCATAATAAAAAGCACTTTAAGTTGAATAATTGAAGGCTCTTGGTACTTACGGAATGACAGAAAAGCTTTTAAAAAATGAAACTTGGTGTAACTAGAAAATATTTAGAAAGCATAAACAAAGAGTTTTAAGAAAACATAATAATTTAAACTCAAAGTAAAATGTCATATACAGGTAAGAGTTAATTTTTGAAGAATTGGAGAGGTGACTTAAAAATCAGATTTTAAAGGAATTTATGGGCATAAATTAGCAGGAGTCACCAGGCATTCTGAACCAAGGCTGCAAGGTGAGCATAAGTCAGTCATTGGAGGGGTGGGAAGCAGGGCTGGACGGAGTTCAGCGTCATCTCATCAGTCATCCACCCAGTAAGGAACTCTCTCTGCGAGCCCCGGCCTGTGGTCAGCCAGTCTGTGTCTGAGCGTGTCTATCAAGTGGTAGTTCAGTGCTCCCAGCGAGAAAGCCAGTGATAGTTGTCAGATAGTTCTTTAAAATATTAAGCTAAAATTTATCTCTAGATTCTCCTATCCTTGGGTCCAATTATTTGTTTTGGAGCAACTCAAAATTAATCTAATTATTTTTGTGTGCGACAATTCTTCAAATCTTGGAGGAAATAGCTATTATTTATTTCTTTCTCTCATTCAGTTTCATGGAAAGAGCCTCTGATCAGACATCTGAGAAAGGAGGTTCTAGCCCCAGTTCAGCTATTCGTTATTTGCTTTGTACACAAAGAACAGTGAAACTGCCTGAGCTGCTGTTCATGCATAGTTTCCATTTCCTGTTCCTTCCCTACCCAGGACTTGGCTCTGTGAAAAGCAACTCTACCTCCTGCCTCCCAGCTTGGGGCACTTCTCCAGAATAATCCCTCTTTTGTGAACTCCTATATCCTATCCAGTTCCAACTTGTTATCTTATGCCTGGATTCTCTGTCTCTGCCCAGACGCTATAGCAACTTGGATAGTTTTATTTCTTCCTCACGCTGCAATTAAGAAGGGTTGGCTGGGGGTGGGGGTTACCCCATGCAGCTGGGGTACTCCAGGGACTGAGTTCCTTCCACCTACTGGCTGTGGTTTCTACAAGGTCTCAGATTCTTCCACCAGGTGCTCTGCGTCTTGATGGCAGACTCAGGAAGAGAATGGAGAAGCTATCATAGGAAGGGTTTGGGGACTGGGCCTGAAATAGATGCATCTCTTCCACCAAATTTCCCATGAGTTTGGAGTCAGTCACATGACATCTCATGCCAGAGAGACAGGGAAATGTAACCTAGCCAGGCAGCTGTGGGGGGAAAGGCCACACCTGGAAGCAGTGCACATCACTTCTGCCCGCACTTCTGCTGGAATTCAGGCACACACCTGACCCAACCTCAAATTAATCAAGCAAATGTAGTCTGGTTGAAGGCTGAAGAGAAAAAGACAGTAATTACACTTTCCAAGCCTATCAGCCTTGGAAGTAGAACATAGCATAGATTTTCTATGCTGTGGAGTAAAATTTCATAAGATCATGCATGTGAAAATGCTTAGAATAAAAGTGGATGGTAATTTCTTTCACAAGTAGTTCTGGGACAATAAGATAGCCATGAACAAAAGAATGAAGTTGGACCTCAAACAAAATTAACAAAAATTAACAAAAATGGATCAAAGACCTAAATGTAAAAGATAAAAGGAAAACTTTTTAGAAGAAAACAGACGAGTAAATCTTCATGACATTGGATTTGGCAAAAGATTCTTAGATATGGCATAAAAGACATGAACAAAAAAAGAAAAAACAGATAAATTGGACTTCATGAAAATTAAAACCTTTTGTGCTTCAAAGGACACCATTAAGGAAGTGAAAAGGCAGTCCACAGAATAGGAAAAAATATTTGAAAATAATATGTCTGTTAAGGAACTTATATCTAGAACATATAACTATTACAGCTCACTATTAAAAAGACAATTATTCCAAATAAACAATGAGCACAGGATCTGAATAGACATGTGTCCAAGGAAGACACACAAATAGCTGATAAGCGCATGAAAAGATGCTCCACATCATCAGTCATCAGGAAAATGCAACTCAAAGCCACAGGGAGATACCACTGCACACCCCCTAGGATGCTACCATCAAAAAGTCAGACAACAGGTGCTGGCGAGAATGTGGAGAAATCAGCCTCGTATACTGCTGGGGGGATGGAAATGGTAGCTACTTGGGAATACAGCGTGGCCTTTCCTCAAGCAGTTAAACACAGAGTTACCATTCGACGTAGAAGTTTCACCTCTAAGTATATACCCAATAAAAATGAAGGCATATATCCATATAAAAGCCAGTACACAAATGTTTATAACAGCATTATTCACAATAGCCAAAAGGTACAAACAACTCGAATGTACCTCCATACAACAGAATATTATTTGGCCATAAAAAGCAATGAAGTACTGATACATACAACACACTGATAAACTTCGAAAATTGCGAAAGAAGATAGTCACAAAAGACCACGACGTATATGATTCCATTTATATGAAATGTCCAGAACAGGAAACTCTATGGAGACAGAAAGTAGACTGGTGGTTGCTTGGGATTAGACGAGGGGTCTGAGGACAAGGACAGCGATGGCTGAAAGTTAAGGGGTTTCTTTCTGCGGTAATGAGAGTGACCTAGAAGTCACTACGATGATGGCTGTGCATATTCCTGAACCTGTTAAAGACCATGGAATTGTACACTTTAAATTAGTGTACAATTCCACCTAAGCGTGAAAGTTACTAATGAAAAAGAAATAGGCCAAGCATCCTCAGAAACCAATGTAGGGGTCTGGACAGCTTTCTAATGGTCTTGACTTTCAGAAAAATGTGTATGAAGAAATAGAGTTAAGCTCAGAACTTAGGAATCCTGCCAGGATGACCAGGACCCAAGGTGAGAGGAAGCCTGCGAGAAATGCAAAGAGCACCGGAGCCAGGGAAGGGCAAGGGCTGGCACCACTCTGCGAAAGTACCAAACCACTGAATCGTACACGTAAACGGGGGTTTGTCAGTCTGTGAACTGCATCTTGATAAAACTGTCTCTCTCTCACACACGCACTCAGAAAAGGAAGGATAGGAAAAGACCTGCTGCCTGGAGGTGGTGTTAGGGCGACCATGCAGTGGATATCCTGCACATTCTCCAGCAAGGAGCGCACTCTTCAAAACTGAAAAGGAGATTAGACGGCACATCCTGAGAAAGGGAGAGAAGATAGTTGAGGAAATGGTGAGATGACTCCTAGATGCTTAGGTGGATTTAGTTCTCTCTGTCTAAAGTAAATTTGTTGTGGGACAATAGTAAAAATAACTAGGTTTAAGGCACTAGCACCAAACACTCGCATGCATTATGTCTTTGATTGTTGTAACAGCCCGTAAAGTAGGTAACATCATTTATCACGCGTTCAGAGAGGTTAAGTAACTTATTCTGAGTCGCCCATGTCAGCAGGAAAAAGCCAGTCTGAACACACCTCTCTCGGGCTCTGGAGACAGAATGAAAGGCCAAGCCATGCACCTGAGACTTGAGGGCAGGTAAAGGACCCCCAGGTTTGCATCGGAGATGCTCTGCTCCGTGGTCACACACCTGTTCTCAACTCACACCAGCTGGCTTGTCAATGAAATTACAGAACCACTGCCAATAATGCACAAGAATGTTCAGGCAAGCGAGAAAAAAGCTAAAAGGCTAGAAAAAGGAAGTTATTCTGTTAATTGTCAAAAAAGGTAAGATGTACAGGACTAGTATTCATTCATAACTGGCAACATTCTACAACTGGTTAGTAAATATATGTATGTCCTTTAAAGGATGCTGTGTCCTGATGCAAGCTACTCACAGACCATACAAATATTCCATTTTCCTAGTCTTTTATAGACAGTCATTATGGTCTTGCCATAGTGTTGTTTTAACAGCTTTTATATTTTCAAATGAAATGGATTTATTCAAACATTAGTTGGTAATATAATTTTCATCATGCTGTAAATGATCCTAATAGAATTTGTTAAAACATATAAATTAACGCAACACAGTCTTCTAGATGTACACTAGACTAACATTTGCCGTAAACTGTCACATAATCAGTTCCTTGATTCTTTATGGAACTGGAATCCACTTACACAAAATTGGCCCAGTAACTGATGATACAAATTAAATAAAAGTCATTGAAGTCATTGACAGAAGGCAGTGTTTTTTTTTTTTTAAATCATGGCATCCAGTTCACAAACATCATGCATTTTTATTCTAAATTCGTATATACTTTTAAAAATAATTATGTTTCTACTTTGATTTCTCAGTTAATGGGAAAAGCTTTAAACCTACGATACACTTTCTTTATAAAAGCATAATGACATCTATAATGGCTTTCAGATAATACTATCACAGAAATGATTATTTTTCTCTATTCCTGGTGAGCCAAAGTGCCCCGTGTACTTCTGTGTGTAATGTTACATAAAGTACTTTAAAGGATGCGAATATTTTATTTGTCACGATAGTATCATTGATAATTCTAATGGCAATTTCCCTTCACACTTGGTAGCTCCCAGGCGTGATGCCACCTCACTAAAGATTTGAGTGTTAAAGCTCTTGCTTAGTGAAAAAAACAGAATTGCAAGTTAAAAATAATGATTTATCCGCATTTACATCACAATAGTTATTCCCAAGTGCGGAACAGGACGTCTTTGGTGGGAAGCTGACGAAGGACCTGAGCAGCGTCAGACCTTTAGTGCCCGGTCACTCAGTGGCACACATAAAATCTCCGATCACCCACTACAAAGCGGGAATCGCATGCTGTGGGGAAGGAATGAAATCATCCCTAGGGACGACAGATTCCTGTTGAGAAGGATGACTTCATGCTGAACTCCTTGTGGTCTGCAGACTGAACAGTTTCATTCCTTGATTGATAATAAATTTCATGAGAACAATAACAGTTCTCGACTGAGATGTCAGTCGTTGGGCTGACTCAGGGAGGCAGACCCTGGGGCAGCTGTGTGAGACCATGGAATATGTGATGACATCTCTACCTGTGGGACAGGAACAACCACCATCAGTTCTGCAGCTTTGGAGTGACGGTCCCTAAACAATGGGAACAAAAATACTACGTGTTCTATTAAAAATATCTTCAGAGCATCCTTCAGTACTCTAAAGGTGTGACACCCTCCCCCACCACTGGTTCATCCATTGTCTTCTTCTTCCTTCTCTTCATCCTGAAGGCCCTAAATATACCCAGTTATAGACTTTATTTAAGAGTCTTCTAGGACCATTTTTGCTGGGAATAGAATGATTTTCCATGTCTTCTATTCCATGCTACTGAACCTGTGTTAAGTTGAGACTACTGCCCTTTGCAGATTTCCCACCACCACCACTGACGTCTGTATTGCCCGGTGTAGCCAGTCAGACGTGGCCAGAGGAGGCTTTACCAGAAAGGCTGCTTGCCCCAAACTTTGCTTTTGGAATTAAAGAGTTGAGTTTTTTGTTTGTTTGTTTTAGAGATGGGATCTTGCTCTGCTGCCCAGGCTGGAGTGCAGTGACACAATCATAGCTCACTGCAGCCTCCAACTCCTGGGCTCAAGTGATCCTCCCTCCTAAGCCTCCAGAATAGCTGGGACTACAGGCTCGAGCCACCACGACTGCCTGCCTGTTTTTTTGTTTTTGTTTTTTATGAGCTCAATTAATCTTTTATTAGTATGGGACAAATGATGGAACAAAAAAAAAGATTTCAGGTGACTGGATGGAAATCTCTTACCCTGGTTCCCTCCTTCGCGGGCGAGTGCAGTAAGTCTTGACCGACCCAAGGCAGGACCTCCGGGGCAGCTCCGAGGACGCAGGTCCTGGGATCACGGGGGATTCGCGCAACCGCAGCCCTCCGCGATCCCCGGAGCTGTCCACGGTGCTGAGCCGAGTGCGCCAGCACAGCCGCGCCGCTCTGCAGAGGACAGTTTCCTTCCCGTGGGACCCGGGAGCCACCCCAGGAACAGCCCTGGGCTTGCGCCCCCAGCAGCGGTTCCGGACAGCACGCGGGGCAGAGGCGTATGGACCCAATAAACACCGAACTGGAACCCACACATCCTTGTTAAATTAGCCATAAGTTATTTCTTTAACACTGATTTGTTTCCCCTAAACTCATGATTCCCGAAGCCATAAACGGGTCTGTGACATTAAGAAAGGTTAAATGCACAGCTACACACTCTTTCAGACCCACGCTCTGTTTCTCATACTCTCCGTCAAACTCATTTTTCTGTTGCAATGATTCTTTTTTTAAGAGATTTTCCATGTTGTAAAATACAGAGCACATAAAATTTGCCATTTTAACCATCCTAAGTGTGCACTTTGGTGGCCTGAAGTGCGCTCCCTTCTCGTGCCTCCGTCACCTGCGTCCCTCTCGGAACTTTCCCTGTCCCCAGACGGCAGCCCCGTCTGTCTGCGCCGAACACCGACGCCCGTCCCCGCCCCGCAACCCCCATCCCGCAACCCCCGTCCCGCAACCCCGCCCGCATCTGTCTCCGCGAATTGCCCCCTCTGAGAGCCTCACGTGAGCAGCAAGACGGCAGCCCCGTCTGTCTGCGCCGAACACCGACGCCCGTCCCCGCCCCGCAACCCCCGTCCCGCAACCCCCGTCCCGCAACCCCGTCCCGCAACCCCCGTCCCGCAACCCCGTCCCGCTCTGTCTCCGCGAATTGCCCCCTCTGAGAGCCTCACGTGAGCAGCATCACGCAGGACTTGTCCCTCTGTCGCTGGCTCGCCTCGCTGGGCACGGTGTCCCCGGGGTTCATCCGCGCGGCCTGTATCCGAATGTCTCCCTTTCTGAGGCGGGAGACTGCTGCGCCGTCCGCACTCCGCTCGCTGTCCGTCTGTCTGCGGCTCCCGCCCGGTCCGGGCCCCGCGCCGCTGCGACAGGCGACGACGACCGTCCGCGGGAGCCCCGCCCCGCCTCTCGCGAGCCGGCCCGGAAGTGGAGCGAGGAGAGCGCGTGGGAGCCCCAGAGTGATCTTTGGAGGAACCGCCGCGCCGCTTCTAGGCAGCGCTCGGGGTTCGCGGGGCGACCCCAGCCAGGCCACGGCCCAGCAAGCGCCGTCCTTCCGCTGCCGGTTCGACGCCTGAGGAATTAGGCCTACAGGGGAGAAAATGCTTTTTCTATACTAAAGAGCAAATCGAATGAAGCTGCCTTCAATTCGGATCGAGTCGTTTCTGTTGGTGGGTCCGTTGCTGCGTCGCGTGGACCTGGCTGCAGAGATCCTGCGGTTCCCACGGTCTGCTTAGAGCGGTCCGGCATCGGGGGCTCTGGGGAGGCGCTTGGGGAGGCGCTTGGGGAGGCCGGCCGCCGTCGCCTGGAACACGGCAGGTCGGGGCCGGTTTCTTGCCGGGTCATTTCCGTGCGTCCCGCAGCGCTCCGACCGCACGGGGTCGCCAGCGCGGGAGGACGTGGCGGGAGCAGCCGGCCCCGCCCTCTGCCGAGGGTTGGCGTCTCACGTCGGCGTCGGCGTCTCTCGGTGCGAGTTTCTTCGTTAGCGACATAAATAAGCTGCACCCGGGAAGAGAGCGCCAGCCTCTGCCAGCTCTGAGATCCTGCAGCGCAAACATGGCCGTCGCTGGTGCTCAGGAAATTTCACCGAATTCGGTCCGCGACATACGTCAAACCTGCTATCCTTTCCGTTTTCTTTCTCTCTTTTCTATGCAAACAGTCACTCTTTCTCAGGTCTGGGGATGGTCCGGTGAACTTTGGACTGAGTCTCGGAGATCTTCTTTTTTGGGCCAAGCTGTCTTGGGGCACAAGTGTTATTTAGTCTTGTTTCATAACCTGCTCCGCACCTGACCGCCTGCGAGGCGTTTTCCTGCTTTCCCTCCTGGCTGGAGGTGCCGCCTCAACACCTGCTCAGAGCTCTGCTTCGTGTGGTTCAGACAGAAACATGAAAACGCAGGTGTACGTTCCGAGGTGCATGGACTCCAGAAGACTAGCAGTGTTTAAGTCTGCGCCTGCCCACGTGAGAAGGCGCCGAGAACATCGTGTGCTACTGAAAGGGGAAGACGAACGGGAGCTGAGCCCCAGGGAAGGCGTCGACAGTCTCCTAGGAATGATGTAGGGCAGAAACGGATTCCGGAAAATGCGGCCCGTACCCACGAAACACACGTACTGTTGATTCCTGCGAGGCGAGAAACAGCCAGGCAAATCTTTCTGGGGCAGAACAATTATTTATTCACTTGAGTACGACCCTGTCCTTTGATTTAACATATTGAGTAGTCGTGACTTAAGACTATGATGAGAAATGTGAGATGCATGAAATTCAAAACTAAGAACAAAATTAAAATATATAGTTGTTAGTGGTTTAAATACACAGCAGAATAGAATAGAAGCATAAGCAGAAATCAAGTTGTCAAACTGACCAAATGTGCTCTCTGTTTTGAACAGTAACTGGTGACATCGCTAAAGGGACTCAGGCCTCTGCTGTCTCTGTGGGTAGTTTATTCCAGCGCTTTGGTATTTTTTGTCCTGGCAATATGTCTTTGGTTGGTTCGTAGCACCAAAATTTCTTCTCGAATTTCCCAGTTTTGCTCACATGCTTCCAGTCTTTTGTCTGTTAGTTTTTTTCCTTTGAAATATTCATTATGTGTTGGCTATATGAAAACATATCAAAACATACCATGACATGGTCTATCCCTTCAAAGGAGAATGACACGCGGGGCGGGTGTCATGGAAAGAAAAATGTGAACCAAGGGCTGAGAGAAGGGGAAGAAAGTGCTGCGTGTGGACCCAGGCCCTCAGCTGACATGCAGGAGCCGCCCCAGAGTCAGTGTTTGCTCCATGTTCCGAGTTGAGCTAATAGTGGGATTCCATTAAAGGGGAGGGGACACAGTCAGATCCCACTGCTAACACCCAGTGCGGAGTGTTTCCTTGAGTTAAGGCAGGCGTGTCCAGCCGCTCTGCTGGGAGAAGGGAAGATCCCAAAGAGGATGTTCTGCGCACGTGTAGAGGTGAGCACTCGGCACAGTGTCTGCACAGAGAGCCACTTAAAACATACTTAGTAGATGAGTTGAAGTAAATGAGCAAACGTAGGACAGGGTCTGGAAGGCTCTTCTGTCGCCCATGAATTCATACTTCAGCACTAGTGAGGTAGGTGTGAGCATGCTCACATGAGAGTTACTAATGTTGATCTCATTGATGTTATTTAGTTCCATAAAATGATATTGCTTGTGGGAGGAAGTTTTACTTTGTAGTTCCATGGTGTTGAAAGTAGAGGAAGAAGTATTCTGCCTTGTAAGTCGCGTCTAGCTGATGACCGCTCCATTCCCGTTTAAAACATGACAGTGTACACGTGTAAATCATAGCAGTTATGTGGACGAAAGCAAATGCAAACCAAAGCAGAAAAAAGGGAAACCAACAGAACTTGGGCACTTAGAAAAATCTATTCCCTAATGGAGTAAACAGATATTCCACTGCAAGTTACAATTTTCACCGTCACTTACCCTGTGCCGCCTCCGCTGGGAAGGCAGCGCTAATAAATGAGATGCAGCAATGACCTTTACCACCTCCGCCGACAGCTGTGATCGAGCTGCGCGTTCCTATCGGCTAACAGGACAGAGCTCATTACTGACCGCAGGTTGCCGTGTTCCTTCGACCGAGATGTGTACTGTTACAGTGAAGGCCCCTCCGCTCATAAAAACAATGTCTTCACTGCAGAAGACCTGAAACGCCGTTCATTGATTTTGTGGATGGCTACAATAATGTGACCTAAGGATTAGCCGAGCCTTAGTGTATGTTTGTTAAATTACAGTGCAGATCAATTTGTGTTTTTTTTTTTTTTTGAGAGAGAGTTGATTTATTGGTCCTTAAATCAGAACCTTTATTGATGGCAAGTGTGGAATATAATTGTCAGTTTACAGTCCTGACAGTTCAAGTTTAGCTTCCACTTGTCTCAGATACATTAGAGCGAAACTTTTATCCATTAAGTTAGAATTTCGAATTTTAAAAGCTTTGGGTAAATATGAAAATTTGTTTTTGCCAAAGCTAGCCTTATTAATTGGCAAATCACACACGAACTGTGCTGCATTTGAGAATAAACCAGTGTCTGTATCCAGGTGGTGTCCCTGGCCCTGCTGGTGTTATTAAAGCACCCTTGTACTGTAACGTGTCCTAGCAGATGATAAATTAATGGCTAGTGTGTGATGGCTCATAACCCAGTCGCGCCGTGGCTTCACACTGATTGGTTCTAGCTCCCTTGTTGATCAGACTCTCTCTAATAAGCCTGGAAAGTATGGACGGGTCACAGTCAGAAGGGAAAGAGTCTCTGGTCCAAACCCGTCATAAAACGGAAGTGGATTATAGTGATGCCAGTTGGTGAACTTCCAACAGTCCGCCCGGGGGGGAGCCCAGCTGGATGGGAGCTCTGTGGTGGTCTTCCCTTCACTGGCACAGACAGCCGCCTTGAGCAGGCAAATTCAGATTCATGCTCTGCCCAAAGCAGAGGGACTCAGGCAGCCACACGACACGGGGAGAGGCCTGCCTTTGACATCGCGTGTGTGTTACAAGTTCCAGATCTTCCGTGATGGAAACAGCCTACCATACCCACGTGGCATCAGCACTTTGAGGCTTGACAGACGTAAACGGGCAAATGGGAAGGAGCAAGTGACTCCTTCAAAGGCGACCTGCCT
>NW_012150163.1:419127-422161 GCF_000956105.1 Propithecus coquereli
TATTATCTAGGGGTACATAAATATGTGATAAAATTGTTAAATAAAAGTCATGGAATGATAAAATTCAGGAGTGGGAGAAAGAAGAATGGGGCGAGAAAAGCATGTAATGCTTTATTAAAAGGATTTTTTCTGTAAAATTTGGATTCAGTAGAAAGGCTGCACTCGAAGATCCAGAGGCCACACGTGCCCCAAGGCCACAGGTTCCAACCGCTCTGTAGTTTCATTGGTTTCACTTTAAACGTGAACATATATTTTCTGTATGTCAAATATAGTACTACATAATCTTAAGAAATGCTTGTGTTTCGGCGTGATTAGTAATGTTGGGGGCGGGGTGGAGGCTGGGAACTCCCAGGGATCAGTGGTGATACATCTTTGTCCGTGGAAGGCAGATTTGGATTTTAGAAACTCACTCAGAGCAACAGCTAGTGAATAAAGGGCGGTGAGGTCATAATCAAATTAAGTTATAGCCATTTTTGCAACTCTCTTAGTAACTGACAAACTTAAGTGCTTTCCAGAAAGGAAACTCTAAAATTTGTTGTTGTATAAGGACAACTTTGCTAAATGATTGAATAGGCTCCCATGGTGACTGCTTTTACTGGAAGACAGCTCATTAGATAAATGTACCTTGGCGTGTTTGCTTAAAAAAAAAAAATGACTCACTTGATTTGCACATGAAAGTATTAACAGGAAAATAAATGAAAGCAATTTCACCTGAACATCTATGAGTAACTTTAGCACTGAACTTTTTAAATATAACTTACACAATGCATGAAATGGGTTGATCTGGAACCATGTAGACAATGAAAGTGTCACTACATTGATAGACTTCAGTTTTCTTCCTAAAATCTAGACATACTTAAATTATATTAAATTGCTTTTAAATTCATCCGGTCTGCATAGTGTTTTTCGCTATTACAGTGCGAAATGCCCTTCCTGTCCAACTGGCTCAAAGTTACCATCTTCACTTGCAAAGAGAATGTTTTCCTTCTCCCCCGTGCCATCCCCTCCACCAACAACCCTGCCTTTCAGAACGTTTACCCTTTCATTCACAAGACATGTACATGTGTATATGTTCACATGCATACTATGTAGTGTAAATGTTCTTGTTCATTTTCTTAGGGGATAGTTGAAATCTTGGCTGTTTAGATACAAAAGACCAGAGTCGCTGATGATACAACGTGTAGATTCAAAGATATTCATGGCAGCGAAACTGCCAAATCCTCCAAGAGTAGCAACCAGAGTTTGTGGACCAAATGGGAGCATGTTTTGCAGAATAGAGTGTAGACATTATGCATACAGATTTATTCTGAAGTTTCAGATACAGGAAATCAGTCCCTTTACTAACAATTGTCTTTCACCCCTTATGGCAGCTCATTTCTTAATCTGTCCTGTGTCCAATCTGTGTATACTGCCCCAGAAAGTTCTAGAATGGTCCAAAGGTTTTATGTGTGTGTGTGTGTGTGTGTGCCTGTGCATTCTATGTCAGTGTGTAGAGCAGGAGAGAAGGATCAGAGAGCAGCATCGCGTGAGGCTCTATCAAGAAGATCTGGGCGTATTGCACCATATGTAAAGAGCCCTTTGATGAGAAGCAGCCTGTTTTTTTCCCCAGAACTAGTGAAGTCATTTTACTTAAGTGTTCATCAGAAGCCTAGATGAATTCCTTGATGTTTCATGTTTCTTTTCTGTTTCCTCTCTTGTAGATACAGAATTCATCTACAGAGAACAGAAAGGAACGGTGATTCTGCGGAATGTTGAAACAAATATTTCGACTGTGTTAATAGAAGGCAAAAAAATTGTAAGTACTCTCTTTAATGACTGGGATAATTTCGGGTTTTCCTCCTGCAAGTCAATAAAGCAGAAAATGACTTTAGGTTTCAACTTTTAGTATAGCCAAGAAGAAGCAATAAACTTGTAATACTCCAGGCTGAGCAACTAACGATAACGTGAAATTGAAGCCACACTAATTTAATAAGATGAAAGCAGTTTCTTTCTGTGTCCGGGAAATTTCTCTGCAGGTGTTGGAAACAAGTGTTGCGTATCACATATAATTGAAAGATAAAGTCTTAAGGCTTTTACACATTTACAGAACAATTGCAATAATGCATATAGAATACTTCAGGAGAACTTGCTCAATCCAGTTTTAAAAAAACCTTCATCTCCACACGCACAGGAAGCGTTAACTTAGGCACTGGCACTGTACTTACCCTAATGATACTGAGTGATGCTTGCGCTTCAAAACCAATGCTGAGTCATATGGACACGTGAATGCCGCTGCTTTATAATCTGGGAAAACTTGTTTTCCCAAAGATTTAAATGACATGAAGATACATCAACTGGAGTTATGTACTAAAACTTAATTTAAGGAGAATTAACTTGTTTGTTTACAATGTGTTCATGCCCTTTATTAGAAGAAATAAATCAATAAAGGTGTTGATCCTTTTCTTATCTGATTCACTGGGGAAATCAAAGGAGGTGACTGAGGTTAAATCCACGTTTAAAAGTAAGAAATGAAATAGCTGCAAATTCCAAGTCAGAACCATCATGACAGGGCTCTCTCGCATGAATCGGAAATGCAAAAATCCCAGAATCCAGGATTAGAGGAGATCATAGAAAAAAAATTAGTCAGTTCTCTGGTTTTACAGATATGGATCCTGAGTGCAGAGTTGGTGCATGAGCTTTCCAGCTTCCAGCAGCTCACGGGCGGCTGTGCCAGCGCTCGGCTGGGCCCCGGGAGCCTCGGTCCCAGGGAGAGGGAAGGATGGCTTTCTCTTTAGGCCACCCAGTCCCCAGACCTGTAGAAATGCTGCTCTCTGCGGTCTTTTCTCTCCTAAGTCACATTTAACTTGCTATTGAAATACTTTTATTTCATTTCTTTCTGGTGTAAAAATACTTTTTTCTTAAAAAAAAATAAATTTACTGAGGTTTAGTGTTAAATGGATCCCACCCTTTACATAGACAGCAGGTGCAAGGAAGGCCTCGTATTGTTGGATTATGGTATAGTTCAAAAAATGATCGCTTTATTGAATTAAATAGT
>NW_012150163.1:422211-427294 GCF_000956105.1 Propithecus coquereli
GATGTCAAGGATGTGGTGTGCATGTAACTTGTACAATGGCCAGTGGAAATGCAAAATGGCACAGCTACTTTGGAGACCAGTTTGGCAGTTTCCCATAAAGTTAAGTATAAACATGCTCTATGACCTAGCAATTTCATGCCTAGATATTTACTCAAGAGAGATGAAAACATTTATCCACACAAAGACTTGAACATGAGTGTTCCTAGCAGCCTTGTTCATAATAACCGGCACCCAGCAGCTGTCTAAATAGTCATCTAAGCATGAATTCGAATGCATAAAGTATTGAGGTATAGCAGTACTTTAGACTACTCCTTCGCAATATCAAGGAATGAAACATTAACGTATGTAACAACATGCATACATGTCAAAATCATTATGCTAAATAAAAGGACATAAACACAAAGACTGCGTAGTGTGTAATTCTATTTTTCAGGAATTCCTGGAATGGCAAACCTATCTAGTACAAAACAGAGCAGTGCTTGCCTGGGGCCGTGGGTGCTGTAGAGGATGTGCGGCAAAGGGGCAGACAGGTCTTTCAGGTCTTTATTATGATAGATTCATTTCTAGACTGCTTATGTTTTGTTTTTGTCAATGGAAAAATATAGAAACTCATTGAAAGATGTTAAAAATACCAAGATAAATGGAAAAGTAGACCAAGTCCACAAAAGGAAGTTTCCATTGTTGTAGAAATGACTGACATCCATTGTGATATACACTTGAATAGTGTACATCAGTGAAAAGTAAGAGTTCAGCACAATATGGATTATATTAATCTTAGAAACATAATGCCAATTACCAAGGAATGCTTACAGTAAATACCACTTTATTAAGCTCAAACGAAAGCAAAATGAAACAACATATTATCTAGGGGTACATAAATATGTGATAAAATTGTTAAATAAAAGTCATGGAATGATAAAATTCAGGAGTGGGAGAAAGAAGAATGGGGCGAGAAAAGCATGTAATGCTTTATTAAAAGGATTTTTTCTGTAAAATTTGGATTCAGTAGAAAGGCTGCACTCGAAGATCCAGAGGCCACACGTGCCCTAAGGCCACAGGTTCCAACCGCTCTGTAGTTTCATTGGTTTCACTTTAAACATGAACATATATTTTCTGTACGTCAAATATAGTACTACATAATCTTAAGAAATGCTTGTGTTTCGGCGTGATTAGTAATGTTGGGGGCGGGGTGGAGGCTGGGAACTCCCAGGGATCAGTGGTGATACATCTTCGTCCGTGGAAGGCAGATTTGGATTTTAGAAACTCACTCAGAGCAACAGCTAGTGAATAAACGGCGGTGAGGTCATAATCAAATTAAGTTATAGCCTTTTTTGCAACTCTCTTAGTAACTGACAAACTTAAGTGCTTTCCAGAAAGGAAACTCTAAAATTTGTTGTTGTATAAGGACAACTTTGCTAAATGATTGAATAGGCTCCCATGGTGACTGCTTTTACTGGAAGACAGCTCATTAGATAAATGTACCTTGGCGTGTTTGCTTAAAAAAAAAAAATGACTCACTTGATTTGCACATGAAAGTATTAACAGGAAAATAAATGAAAGCAATTTCACCTGAACATCTATGAGTAACTTTAGCACTGAACTTTTTAAATATAATTTACACAATGCATGAAATGGGTTGATCTGGAACCATGTAGACAATGAAAGTGTCACTATATTGATAGACTTCAGTTTTCTTCCTAAAATCTAGACATACTTAAATTATATTAAATTGCTTTTAAATTCATCCGGTCTGCATAGTGTTTTTCGCTATTACAGTGCGAAATGCCCTTCCTGTCCAACTGGCTCAAAGTTACCATCTTCACTTGCAAAGAGAATGTTTTCCTTCTCCCCCGTGCCATCCCCTCCACCAACAACCCTGCCTTTCAGAACGTTTACCCTTTCATTCACAAGACATGTACATGTGTATATGTTCACATGCATACTATGTAGTGTAAATGTTCTTGTTCATTTTCTTAGGGGATAGTTGAAATCTTGGCTGTTTAGATACAAAAGACCAGAGTCGCTGATGATACAATGTGTAGATTCAAAGATATTCATGGCAGCGAAACTGCCAAATCCTCCAAGAGTAGCAACCAGAGTTTGTGGACCAAATGGGAGCATGTTTTGCAGAATAGAGTGTAGACATTATGCATACAGATTTATTCTGAAGTTTCAGATACAGGAAATCAGTCCCTTTACTAACAATTGTCTTTCACCCCTTATGGCAGCTCATTTCTTAATCTGTCCTGTGTCCAATCTGTGTATACTGCCCCAGAAAGTTCTAGAATGGTCCAAAGGTTTTATGTGTGTGTGTGTGTGTGTGTGCCTGTGCATTCTATGTCAGTGTGTAGAGCAGGAGAGAAGGATCAGAGAGCAGCATCGCGTGAGGCTCTATCAAGAAGATCTGGGCATATTGCACCATATGTAAAGAGCCCTTTGATGAGAAGCAGCCTGTTTTTTCCCCAGAACTAGTGAAGTCATTTTACTTAAGTGTTCATCAGAAGCCTAGGTGAATTCCTTGATGTTTCATGTTTCTTTTCTGTTTCCTCTCTTGTAGATACTGAATTCATCTACAGAGAACAGAAAGGAACGGTGATTCTGCGGAATGTTGAAACAAATATTTCGACTGTGTTAATAGAAGGCAAAAAAATTGTAAGTACTCTCTTTTAATGACTGGGATAATTTCGGGTTTTCCTCCTGCAAGTCAATAAAGCAGAAAATGACTTTAGGTTTCAACTTTTAGTATAGCCAAGAAGAAGCAATAAACTTGTAATACTCCAGGCTGAGCAACTAACGATAACGTGAAATTGAAGCCACACTAATTTAATAAGATGAAAGCAGTTTCTTTCTGTGTCCGGGAAATTTCTCTGCAGGTGTTGGAAACAAGTGTTGCGTATCACATATAATTGAAAGATAAAGTCTTAAGGCTTTTACACAT
Source organism: Propithecus coquereli (assembly GCF_000956105.1). Lineage (NCBI taxonomy): Eukaryota > Metazoa > Chordata > Mammalia > Primates > Indriidae > Propithecus > Propithecus coquereli. The sequence continues at coordinate 425,150 of NW_012150163.1, forward strand.
TTACAGAACAATTGCAATAACGCATATAGAATACTTCAGGAGAACTTGCTCAATCCAGTTTTAAAAAAACCTTCATCTCCACACGCACAGGAAGCATTAACTTAGGCACTGGCACTGTACTTACCCTAATGATACTGAGTGATGCTTGCGCTTCAAAACCAATGCTGAGTCATATGGACATGTGAATGCCGCTGCTTTATAATCTGGGAAAACTTGTTTTCCCAAAGATTTAAATGACATGAAGATACATCAACTGGAGTTATGTACTAAAACTTAATTTAAGGAGAATTAACTTGTTTGTTTACAATGTGTTCATGCCCTTTATTAGAAGAAATAAATCAATAAAGGTGTTGATCCTTTTCTTATCTGATTCACTCGGGAAATCAAAGGAGGTGACTGAGGTTAAATCCACGTTTAAAAGTAAGAAATGAAATAGCTGCAAATTCCAAGTCAGAACCATCATGACAGGGCTCTCTCGCATGAATCGGAAATGCAAAAATCCCAGAATCCAGGATTAGAGGAGATCATAGAAAAAAAATTAGTCAGTTCTCTGGTTTTACAGATATGGATCCTGAGTGCAGAGTTGGTGCATGAGCTTTCCAGCTTCCAGCAGCTCACGGGCGGCTGTGCCAGCGCTCGGCTGGGCCCCGGGAGCCTCGGTCCCAGGGAGAGGGAAGGATGGCTTTCTCTTTAGGCCACCCAGTCCCCAGACCTGTAGAAATGCTGCTCTCTGCGGTCTTTTCTCTCCTAAGTCACATTTAACTTGCTATTGAAATACTTTTATTTCATTTCTTTCTGGTGTAAAAATACTTTTTTCTTAAAAAAAAATAAATTTACTGAGGTTTAGTGTTAAATGGATCCCACCCTTTACATAGACAGCAGGTGCAAGGAAGGCCTCGTATTGTTGGATTATGGTATAGTTCAAAAAATGATCGCTTTATTGAATTAAATAGTATTCTGCAACGTACAACCCAGAAAAAAATGAATGTACCTGCATTTTTGCATTAAAGAATCATATTGGTAGAATTACTCCCTTAAGAAAATCTGATTCAACCCACTTAAAAATACTAAAGTTGCAGAAATGGTTTTCTAATATTAATGGAGAAGAAAAAATGATCAAATTGTTGCTGAGGGTAAGCTCATTTTAATGTCAGAATGTTATCTGTATTTCCTGTGAGGGTGTCAGTTTAGCAAAGGCAGGGCACGGTACATACAGCTGCACTTAGCAATGAAATACATGAATATGAATCACCTTCTCTTTCTAAAATCAATGGCTTGTAACAGATCAGATCAGATATTTTAACTGAAGTTGTGTAATAAGGTGACTTCAGAAACCACTGTAGGTAAAGAAAACTCCAATTCTCACAAATTAGCTGGCTTATTCATATAGAATTGCATTATATAAATGCAATCTTTTTGTCCTTAAAATGTCATTTATTCACTCATTTTACAAACATTTATTGAGCACCAAATGTGTACAGCCTGATAAATTCATTGTTCTTGTCTCAAAGCTACATTTAAATGCTCCTATAAACAGACCTCAAAATACAGAAAACAGAAGATACGTCATTTCGAAGTCTGAATCCTAATTTAGAGCACAGAAGCTCTGGGTTTAATTTCCACTGAGCCAGCTACTCATTTAAAATTATTGTGCTTCAATTCCTCCCTCTCCAAATTAAAGCTAATTTCTTCTGCCAGCCTAGGGCATGGTCTTCTGCGAGATCTGGCAGTGGATTATTTGTATGCTCTATGCGTTTTCATGAGCAAGTATGGAGAAAGTGAAGCCTGGTGTTCCGAAGGGGCCAGGGTTTGTCGGATCAGGTAGCCGTAGCCGGGAGGATGACAGTGGACGTGGATGGGGGAAGAGGAGTGTGGGGCAGTCGCTCCTCTGAGTTCTGTTCTCTTGCCTTCCTGATGACTAGCCAAGGTATCTCTTCTCATTTGAATTCCAAGAACTTTGAGCTTGTGTGAATTATAAAAGCAACCTGAGGCCAACTGTAAATTTTAGGTTGGTCTATCAAACAACCTGAAATGAGTGGAAAACTGGAAAAGAAGTGAAGTCTATGGTCAGGAGAATTTTAAAATATTCTCACTTTGAACCATCTTTGGTCCAGAATGCTGCCCAGAAATTAATTAATTAATTAA